>NC_134356.1:80482938-80782938 GCF_048569485.1 Anomaloglossus baeobatrachus
ACTTTTTTCTTCCCATCATTCTGGTACAGGTTGATCTTTGTCTCATCTGTCCATAGAATACTTTTCCAGAACTGAGCTGGCTTCATGAGGTGTTTTTCAGCAAATTTAACTCTGGCCTGTCTATTTTTGGAATTGATGAATGGTTTGCATCTAGATGTGAACCCTTTGTATTTACTTTCATGGAGTCTTCTCTTTACTGTTGACTTAGAGACAGATACACCTACTTCACTGAGAGTGTTCTGGACTTCAGTTGATGTTGTGAACGGGTTCTTCTTCACCAAAGAAAGTATGCGGCGATCATCCACCACTGTTGTCATCCGTGGACGCCCAGGCCTTTTTGAGTTCCCAAGCTCACCAGTCAATTCCTTTTTTCTTGATGATGGATGGATTTTTTTTTTTTGGGATGGATTTTTTCTTTTTTTTCAGCCTCAGGATGTTCTGCTTCACCTCAATTGAGAGTTCCTTAGACCGCATGTTGTCTGGTCACAGCAACAGCTTCCAAATGCAAAACCACACACCTGTAATCAACCCCAGACCTTTTAACTACTTCATTGACTACAGGTTAACGAGGGAGACGCCTTCAGAGTTAATTGCAGCCCTTAGAGTCCCTTGTCCAATTACTTTTGGTCCCTTTAAAAAGAGGAGGCTATGCATTACAGAGCTGTGATTCCTAAACCCTTTCTCCGATTTGGATGTGAAAACTCTCATATTGCAGCTGGGAGTGTGCACTTTCAGCCCATATTATATATATAATTGTATTTCTGAACATGTTTTTGTAAACAGCTAAAATATCAAAACTTGTGTCACTGTCCAAATATTTCTGGACCTAACTGTATATATATATATATATGTATATATTTTGATCTCATGCTGACATTAGCCCACCTCCGGTGAATTCCCGCTTCTGTCCTCAGCTCTCTGAGCGCTTACCTTTCCCCACCGACTGCCACGTCTTCGCCACCTCTGTAGCTCTGCGTTGCTTGCAGCAGTGTGATGAGGTCACAGAGTGATGACCTCATCATGCTGCTGCACACTGGGCCAGGGGATGACATGTTGGCGCCCTGCTCTACTCCACTGACCTTGCCTTTAGAATTAGCACATGGCTAATTAGCATACAATGCCCCTTTGCATGCAAATTAGCCATGTATAGTGGCCGAGAGGCCCTTTGGTATGGCGATGACCGGCGCCCAGGCCAAACCCGTGGCTTAATAAAGCTAACTAATTACCCCGGGACCGGCCAAGCCCACTCATCACTGGGCCCCATAAACCAGTATTGGTGTCATGCCTTGATGGTGGCACTGCAGTCAATCACTGATTTCATCGCCTAATCCTCACAGCTTGACCAGCTAACGTTTTTCATTTTTTATTGTTATGTGATTTGACCGCTGAACCTCCCTTCTGAACCATGTTGGTTAGTTGACAGCTCTTCTACTTTACCAGTGGGGAGTCCAAAACTGCACTCTGCAATACTAGGCTGCTACATCATATTATCATATCATATCATCATATCAGAAAAAGACTTGGGTGTATGGGTGGATGATAAACTTCACTTTAGTGGACAGTGTCAGGCAGCTGCTGCCAGGGCTAATAAAATAATGGGATGTATTAAAAGAGGTATAAGTGTTCATGAAAAAAATATAGTTCTACCTCTGTACAAGTCACTGGTGCGACCGCACTTAGAATTCTGGTCACCGATATATAAGAAGGACATAGCTGAACTGGAGAGGGTGCAGAGAAGAGCGACCAAGATTATTAGAGGAATGGGTGGGCTGCAATACCAAGACAGGTTATTAAACTTGGGGTTATTTAGTTTGGAAAAACGAAGGCTTAGGGGGGATCTAATCACAATGTATAAATATATGAGGGGACAGTACAGAGACCTTTCCAAAGATCTGTTTACACCTAGGCCTGTGACTGGAACACGGGGGCATCCGCTACGTCTTGAGGAAAGAAGGTTTAATCATAATCACAGACGAGGATTCTTTACTGTACGAGCAGTGAGACTATGGAGCTCTCTGCCGCATGATGTTGTAATGAGTGATTCACTACTAACATTTAAGCAGAGCCTGGATGCCTTTCTTGAAAAATTTAATATTACCAGTTATGTATATTAGAATTTATGACAGGGTATTGATCCAGGGAACTAGTCTGATTGCCGGATGTGGAGTCAGGAGGGAAATTTTTTCCCCATTGAACTTGTTTGCCACATTGGGGTTTTTTTGCCTTCCTCTGGATCAACATGTTAGGCTACGGGTTGAACTAGATGGACTTAGGCGGGCTTTGCACACTGCGACATCGCAGCCCGATGCTGCGATGCCGAGTGCGATAGTGCCCGCCCCCGTCGCAGCAGCGATATGTGGTGATAGCTGGCGTAGCGAAAATTATCGCTACGCCAGCTTCACACACACACTCACCTGCCGTGCGACGTCCCTGCGGCCGGCGGCCCGCCTCCTTGTTAAGGGGGCGGGTCGTGCGGCGTCACTGTGACGTCACACGGCAGGCGGCCAATCGGAGCGGAGGGGCGGAGATGAGCAGGATGTAAACATCCTGCCCATCTCTTTCCTTCCGCATATCCTACGGAAGCCGCAGTGAGGCCGGTAGGAGATGTTCCTCGCTCCTGCGGCTTCACACACAGCGATGTGTGCTGCCGCAGGAGCGAGGAACAACATCGGACCGTCGCGTCAGCGTAATCATGGATTACGCCGACGCTGCACCGATGATACGATAACGACGCTTTTGCGCTCGTTAATCGTATCATCTAGGCTTTACACACTGCGATGTCGCATGCGATGCCGGAAGTGCGTCATTTTCAATTTGACCCCACCGACATCGCACCTGCGATGTCGCAGTGTGCAAAGCCCGCCTTAGAGTCTCCCTTCAACCTTAAAAACTATGATACTATGATACTATGATCATATCATATTATCACTAAAACCTTTAGTATTATTCAACACTTCCAGTACTTTATTTCTGCCCTAATGTACCCAATGTTCTACACGTATGTTCGAAGTCAATCTGTTCGAAGTCAATCTGCCAGTCAGTGAGAGCTACTGTAGAGTGCCAGATATCCCTCGGACTGTTTCACACCAACAGGCACCATAACAGAGATAGATATTTGAGATGGACAAATAGTGAAATATTCTCCTTCGGATTTTTTGAGCTGAATAATTCTTATTATTCGTGTATTTGTCATGAATAACGAGCCCAATGCAAGTCAATGGGAAACTGGAATAATTTTCAGGAGGACCTTGGAAGTTGATTTGGGAGGGCTGTAAAAATGCTGATATGGATAGAAAAGTGTTGAAACTGAATGGGAACACCATGGGGAAGATGACTGGATGCATTTCTAACTCCCATTTGGTTTATAGGATTCATTTTGTCAGAGTATTACATGGATTAAAGCAGGACAGTTAGACTTACTGAGATTTCCCGTGGCTGTCACACTATCTGGGTCCGCTCATTAGATCTCATACATATGCACTGCCTCCCCCTCCCACTCTCTCTGTTGGTATCTGTGACTGGCTGGGTATCAATATACGGGTAACCCTACAAGATTTTGTTTATTTCCTTTTGCACTCCATTAGGAGACCCAGACAGCGTTTTTCATAGCAGCCAATCAAAGATGCCAGCACTCGAGCAGTCTGACTGCAGCCAATTGGCAGAGGGGACGGGCGGGTGAACCAGTGCATATGTACCATGTTTCCCTGAAAATAAGACACTATCTTAAATTTTATTTTGCACTGAAAAAACACCAGGGCTTAATTTTGGGGTAGGGCTTATTCTTGGGGAAACATGGTTGGGGGAAAGTTTACCCCCCCCTAAAAAATGCAGATTCCCTTTTCCAGGATCTTCATACTTACCAGACTCCGGGCATCTGTGTGGCTCCCAGGTCCAACTGCGATCCTCAGCGGGCGCTGCCAGCAGGTATGCTGCACACCGACCTCCCCTCCTAATAACCGACACTCACACATCAGATCGCATACACACACACACTCACACACACACTCAGGAGAATGCATACACAATCATGCGTACACACACAATCACCACATCCCGTGATACCACTTGCTTTCAGCCAGCATGGGACTCCTTGCTCTCTTGTCTCTATGATGCGTTCCACCGCTGGGTCCTCCATGCGTTCCACCCACAGGTCCTGGCGCTCTACTGCACATTGTGTGTGATCTCATGTGTAGGTGTGTGTGTGCGCGATCTTATGTGTGTGTGGCACCCCTGAGGCTTCAGTTGCACAGGGTACTGCACCTCACTTAAGGTGCAGTACTCATCCAAGATCCAGAAGTGGTCGGTACCGGTTCCACAACCACCAACTCATACACACAACCAGGTTGGCCTCCCCACTGGGGACCAGTTAGGGTTGGGTCTTAAGGCAGTCACCAAATATGGGGAGCTGCTTCCCACTAGTGACAGGGAACCAGGGGAGGATCAGCCACCAGGGGGAGTTAGGAGCCAACACAACAGTTAGAGAGTTCACCAGCAGAAAAGGAAAAGGGCAAACGGGTTTACCGGTGGCTCTGGTTGGACGCAGGAGTCAATATGGTCACCAAGGGGAGAGCTTCTTTACTCCCTCGGGACCGGCGCAGTGAAGTGTGCAGAATCCTAGGGTGGAACATACTTCAAGTTGCATCATCAAAATCTGCAGGCCAGGGGGATTGCAAGTCCCTCTGGCCACCACAGTTTCCGGAGCACAGTGCTACACAGGGTCCGGAGTCATGATCCAAGTCAGGCCCCACCACGGACCCGTGGCACCTGCATACGAGATGGAAGTTCACTTTTCAAGAACCGGGGTCCCCAAGTAGCTTCAGGCCATGGAGATCCACCTCTAAAGGCGCAAGGAGGAAGGGCCCGCTGACCACCGTACTGGTTCTAACCTCCAATGGATCTGGGATCGACTGGGGCCCATCATGGCGGGGACCGTTATCTTCTGGGCGAACCAGGACTATGAGTAAAGAAACCTTGAACCTGCAGAGGCTGTGTCTGCCTTTCCTTACTGTTGCCATTGTCGCGGGCGGCGGGGCGATGCGCTTGCTAACGCTCGGGTCCGGCGCTGCTGCTGCTGCTCGGTGGCTCGAGCGGTGGGCCAGATCCGGGTACTCGAGTGGCGCTCCTCGCCTGTGAGTGAAAAGGGGTTGGTTTGTTTGGGGATTTAGTCCGTGACGCCACCCATGGGTTGTGGTGAAGATGGGCACCACCGCTGCTGGTGACAGGGATCCCGGGAGCGATGGTAGGGAGCAGCTGGGATGTTGTTTTCCCCCTCTGTGGGTAGGGGTTGGTGGTCCTGGGGCCCGGTGGTGTGATGGGGAGGCAGGGTTGGTGAGGTGCAGGGTTGCAGGGACAGCGCGGCGTGGTGCCAAGCGGCACTGGTGTACTCACTCAGACAATCACTGACAAAGTCTCTGGTAAACCAAAACGGCCGGATGGACGGGTCCCGCAGCCGGCTGCAGTGTGGTTGTTGTGCTCTCCCCGGACGGCTGATGGTGGCTGTCTTTCCCTGCACCTGTGAAGATGTTCTTGACTCCTGTGGTTGCCCACCGGTAGTCCGCTCCCCGGCGTATAGGTGCCGTAGGAGCCCGTTTTGCCCGCAGGCGCTGGCCCTTGGATCTCTAGCCTGTGGCGGTGGCTGTATATCCTCTCTGGGTGGACGGTTGCCTTCAATCGGGACTTGGTTGTTAGGAAACCCCTGGGGTTCCTGTCACATTCGGATTTGACTATTGACGGCGTCTCCAAGCCTGGTTGGGGTCTGATGGCCCTGCCTGTGTGCTTAGCTTCACTCCGTTCCCCGATCCGGTACCGGCGGGCCGACGTCCGACTCCGATCTTTACGGTTCTGCGGAGTTCCACCAACTCCTGCAGACGGCCACCACCATCTGCCAACCTTGCTGTCAGTGCCTGGGCTCATACCCAGACACCTCAACTGTTTACTCCTCTCACTTTCACCTCCAAGACTGATCTGACACTTTTCCCGCCTCCAGGCCTGTGAACTCCTCGGTGGGTGGGGCCAACCGCCTGGCTCCGCCCCACCTGGTGTGGACATCAGACCCTGGAGGGAGGCAACAAGGGTTTTTGTCTGACTGTTGTAACTGTCTAGGGTGGGGGGGGGTGTATTTTGGTATGTATGTAACTACCTGGCTAGTCCAGGGCGTCACACCGTCGCCCCCCGCTTCGGCGCCAGCCATCACTACAACCCTCATCATCTTCCCGGGGCCCGCTCCACCTGTGGGGAGCAGAAACATCTTAGCTGCTATAACCATCTGCCCCGGAGGACAGCAACAGCAGCGGCGGCTATTCCATGGCCACGTACTGCAGGTGGCGTCCTGAGACAAATCCTCCATGATTATCACCCTTCCCCCTTTCTTTATGGTAAACCTCGGGGCCACAAAACCGGGCAATAGCCACCCGTGACTTCTCCAGATCCAACATCACCGAGCCCGGAGACAAGTAAAGTTAACCCCTTGCCAAGTGGGTGCTAAATGTGTGCAATCTCATGTGTGTGTGTGTGTAATCTCATGTGTGTGTTTGTGATCTGATGTGTGTGGGTGTGCGATCTCGTGTGTGTGTGTGTGTGTGTGTGTGCGAGATCTCATGTGTGTGTGATCTGATGTGTGTGGGTGTGCTTTCCGCCGCAGGTCCTTGTTCTGTTCCACTGCTCTTGGTCGGCATCTGGTGAGTATGATTGCGGGGTCTTCTGTCTTCTCTCTTTTGGGGGTGTCTGCTTTCTATAATGAAGTGTCCTACAGTATTCTTTAACTTTTTTAGCTGCATGGAAACTTCATTATTGAACCGCGACTAGGGCTTATTATCGAGGTAGGTCTTATATTTAAGCCTTGCTGAAAACTCCAGCTAGGCCTTATTTTCGGGGTAGGGCTTATTTTTGGGAAACACGGTATGAGATCTAATAAGTGGACCTGGAAGTAGTGTGACAGCCACAAGGAATCTCAGTAAGTAATGTTTTTTTTTCACTGCACCGCCCAATCACAGTCATACTAGAAGCAGAGATTGCTACAACATTACTGTGATTGCATGGCAATCCCAAAATGTTTAGTGCCTAAAAGCAACTGGGAGGGTTCCAGAATCTCACGCAGTGAATACCAAAATACTTGGCGAGTAACTGATATTGCGAATACTTTAATATTCACGCGAGTAATGAATAGTACTGAGTAGAGATGAGCCATCCCCCTAGTGTTCGAGTTCAGTTCGGTTCGTCGAACGGCGGCTTAGTTCAGCGAACGTTTGACGAACACCTTCGAACCCCATTGAAAACAATGGGAGGCAAACACAAACACATTATACATGTACACGTACAGTTAATAAACATTGCCATTACACTTACAGATCCCTGCGACGCGTCCTGCACTCTGTCTCCCGCCGATTTTCCTTCCGATCATTGCTGCTCCCTCCCTGTAACCAGCACTGATGATAGGACCTTCCGTGACGTCGTCATAGCATGTGACCAGTAACGTGTCTATTATCTCATTGGCTGCAGACTGGTCACATGGCTATATGTCATGCTAGGTCCTGTCAGTGCATCTCTCCAGTACGCGGTGCTCGTGCTTGGCATCCTCGTTCCTGCATGTCAGCGCTCTTTACAGAGTCAAACCACATGCAAGGACTGGATGCCACAGCCGGTTACTATAGCAATGGTGGCAGCGGTGACGTCACCGCTTACAACCCGCAGCCTCTGCTCACTCACTGAGTGATTAGACTGCACGGGAGCAGCAGTGTCTTCCTCCCATGCAGTGCGATCTGATGTAGCAGACCTGCATGGGTTGAAGGAGAAAGAAGACAGAAGACCAGGATCGTGGAGAGGTGAGAGGGAGTAATAAACATGGAGTCTCTAAGTGTGTCTGTGTATTTATTTCTATTAAAGTATTTTTTCTCTGTGTGGTGTCTTTTTTTTAACCCTTTATTGGAGATTCTTAATGGCCGGGTCAAACTGGCCTGACATTAAGAATCTCTAGCTTAATACTAGCTAGTAAAACAAAGCTAGTATTAACCCATTATTACCCAGCGAGCCACTGTCACCAGGGCAGCTGGAGGAGTTGGTAACAGTGCCAGATGATGGCGCTTCTATGAAAGCGCCATTTTCTGGGGCGGCTGTGGACTGCAATGTGCAGCAGAGGGGCCCCAAAAGCTCGGGCCAACCTGTGCTTCGAATTCCAATCCCCAGCTGCCTAGTTGTACCTTGCTGGATACAAAAATGGGGCGAAGCCCATGTCAATTTTTTTTTTTTATTTCATGAAATTCAAAAAAGGGCTTCCCTATATTTTTGGTTCCCAGCCGGGTACAAATAGGCAGCTGGGGGTTGGGGGCAGCTGTACCTGCCTGCTGTACCTGGCTATCATACAAAAATATGGCGAAGCCCATGTCATTTGTTTGGTGGGCAAAAAACTCCTGCATACTGTCCTGGATGGAGCATGCTGAGCCTTGTAGTTCTGCACCTGCTGTCTGCTCTCCTGCATACACTAGTGGATGAAGTATGCTGAGCCTTACAGTTCTACTCCCCCTGCCTTTCCCTCCAGCATACAGTCCTGGATGGAGCATGCTGAGCCTTGTAGTTTTGCAGCTGCTGTCTGCTCTCCTGCATACACTAGTGAATGGAGGATGATGAGCCTTGTAGTTCTGCAGCTGCTGTCTGCTCTCCTGCATACACTAGTGGATGAAGTATGCTGAGCCTTGCAGTTCTGCTCCCCCTGCCTCTCCCTCCAGCATACACTCCTGGATGGAGGATGCTGAGCCTTGTAGTTCTGCAGCTGCTGTCTGCTCTCCCCCATACAGACAGCAGACAGAAGCTGCAGAACTACAAGGCTTAGCATACTCCATCCAGGACTGTATACAGGAGTTTTTTGCCCCCCCTCCCCCCCAAAAAAAAATTACGCAGGGTTCGCTATGTTTTTGTATGCTAGCCAGGTACAGCAGGCAGCTACGGGCTGCCCCCAACCCCCAGCTGCCTATTTGTACCCGGCTGGGAACCAAAAATATAGGGAAGCCCTTTTTTTTTTAAATTATTTCATGAATTTCATGAATCAATTAAAAACAATGACGTGAGCGTCGCCCAATTTTTGTGTCCAGCCAGGTACAACTAGGCAGCTGGGGATTGGAATTCTCAGCGCAGGGTGCCCAAGCTTTCTGGGCACCTCTGCTGCGAATTGCAGTCTGCAGCCGCCCCAGAAAATGGCGTTTTCATAGAAGCGCCATCTTCTGGCGCTGTATCCAACTCTTGCAGCTGCCCTGGTGATGGTGGCTCGCTGGGTAATAATGGGGTTAGAGCTAGCTGTATATTATCAACTGGCCCTAAGCCCGAAATTCATGGTGTCATGCCAATATTAGACACGGCCACCATGAATTTCTAGTAGAGATAAAAAATAGCACAACACACAGAAAAATATTTTTATTAGAAATAAAACACAACACAATTAGTGACTCCATCTTTATTGAAATAAAGAAGCCCCCTCCACATCGCCAGGTCTGAGAGAGAGAGAGAAGAGAGAGAAGAGAGAGAGGAGAGAGAGAGAAGAGAGAGAGGAGAGAGAGAGAGAGAGATAAGAGAGAGATAAGAGAGAAAAGGGACAGAGAGAGAGAAAAGAGAGAGAGAAGAGAGAGGATAGAGAGAAGAAGAGAGAGGATAGAGAGAGAAGAGAGAGAGGAGAGAGAGAGGAGAGAGAGAAGGGAGTGGGGGAGAGAGAGAGGAGAGAGAAGAGAGAGAATATAGAGAGGAGAGAGAGGAGAGAGGGGAGAGAGAAAGGGAGAGAGAAAGGGAGAGAGAGAGAGAGAGAGGAGAGAGAGAGAGAGAGGAGAGAGAAGACAGAGAAGAGGAGAGAAGAGAGAGAGGAGAGAGAGAAGAGAGAGAAGAGAGAGAAGAGAAGAGAGAGGAGAGAGAGGAGAGAGAGGAGAGAGAGGAGAGAGAGGAGAGAGCAATGCAGCCTCATTCCGTGAACTGCTCCAATTTTAGAGGTGTGTCCCGGGGCTCACAGCTGATGTCCAGCTCCTCCCCTCAGTGCATAATTAAATTAAATTATAATTATAAATAAATAATAATTTTAATTTAAAATTAAAAATAAATTAAATTCCTTACTGGGACGGCCAGGACTCGAACTCGTGAACTAATTCTTCTTAGGCAGGAGCTTTATCCTTTGAGCCACTGCCTGTAATGAAAACCATAGGAAAATTTGGTAATCTTGACCTCTGTAGTGCACTTGAGAATCCAGAAGTAGATTATTCAGCTACAAGGATGAATGGAGGGATGGATGGAGAGAGGGAAGGATGGAAGGATCGATGAATGGATGGAGGGATGGATGGATGCATGGAGGGATTGATGGATGGATGGATGGAGGGATGTATGGAGGGATGGATGGAGGGATGGATGGATGGAGTGATGGAGGGATGGAGGGATGGATGGATGGATGGAGGGATGGATGGATGGAGAGATGGAAGGAGGGATGGAGGGTGGGATGGATGGATGGATGGATGGATAGAGGGATGGATGGATGGAGGGATGGATGAATGGATGGAGGGATGGATGGATGGAGGGATGGATGGAGGGATGGATTAATGGATGGAGGGATGAATGGAGGGATGGATGGATGGATGGAAGGATGGATGATGGAGAGATGGAGGGAGGGATGGAAGGGGAAATGGAGGGAGGGATGAATGGATGGAGGGAGGGATGGAGGGATGGATGGATTGGAGGGCAAACACCGGCACTACCGCACTCATCACCGCACACACGCAGGCACTACGGCACTCATCATCCTCGCACACATTCAGGCACTACCACCCCCATCATCATCCTCATCCTCGCACAAACGCAGGCATTACCTCAGTGACGTCCCCGCTGACAGCACGGCTCACGTCAGTTGCTCCGTGGATCTGACACAGAGCGCTCATGTTCTACGGTGGTCCTGTCAGCTTCATGTAGCAGAGTTGGGTGCGTCGTGGGACCTCTGTGGATTACGTCGGACCTGGAGGGGTATTTGGGGATTTTAATAAAATGGTGAAAGAGGGTGTTTTTTGTCTTTTATTCCAATAAAGGATTTTTCTTTGTGTCACCACACCAGGGCAACTCGGGATGAGCTGGGTAGAGTCCCGGGACTGTCACATCTAATGGATGCAGCAATTCCGGGCAGCTGCCTGCTGATATTGTTAGGGTGGTGGTCTCCCCATAACGTGGCGCTTCCCATCCTCACAATACCAGCCTTCAGCCGTGTGACTTTATTCTGGCTGGTATCAAAATTGGGGGGAACTTCAGTTTTTTTTTTTTATTATTATTTATTTATTTATTTTACTGCATGATATAGACCCGCCTGCCGGCGGCTGTGATTGGTTGCAGTGAGACAGCTGTCACTCATCGTGGGGGCGTGTCTGACTGCAACCAATCATGGGCGCCTGTGGGCGGGGAAAGCAGGGAATTTCCAGATTGAATAATGAAGCGCAAGCCAATTTCAAAAGAGGAAAAGCCGCCGGAGCTTTGTGACAGCCGTGCAGCGCCGCGCCCATGATCGGTGAGTAGGAAAGAGAGAGGGATTGTGCTGGCAGGACGCATGCAGATACGCAACGTTCGCACATAGCCCTACTGTGTAAAGCCACGCTTTTGGTGATCGAATCATTATCGAATGTAACTCGAACTGCCGAAATTGAAACAAATCGTTTGAGTTAGTCGAACGACTCGAACACCGCCCAAAATCACTCGAATTTGAAATTGGCGAACCGTTCGAATCGAACATCGCTCAACTCTAGTACTGAGTATATTCGCTCATCACTAATAGATATGCACTCCCAACCACAAAAACACATATTATAATATTGTCCGCAAATATTGAGAATTATTAAATTCAACATAGGAAATGATGTTTATAAGAAATGAGTGGTACTGGATAAAGACAGCCAGGACTACTGCCCCGAAGGGGCTCAATGAAGGACAACATGACTAAGGAGGGATGCTAGGCCAGAAGGTATAGCAAAGGGTTAAGTGGATATCTATTTTGTGCAGGAATTCAGAATGTGGGGTTATGAGAGTTGTAGGGACATGAGATTGGTCAGGGGGAGGTCAGGGTGGGGGAGTATAATATATAGGCTGAGACTATGGGGGGGGGTGGTCATTCGGCACCTGGAAGACGTCCAGAATCGTCCCACCCACCCGCTCTATTTTGAGGCGTCTGGAGATCGATGTGCAGAGAAGAGGATTTCACCTTGTCGCAGCAATCGTCGGAAAGGAGGGGGGTATTTGAAGTCGGTGGATTGTAGAAAGAGCGTGGGGGGAACCCAGTGCAGGAACGGGTTACCCCTGGTGGTGCAATGTTATAGCTGTTTAAGGTGGGTCCTTGCTGTGCTGGGTCACTGTGAGACATGTTAACGTGGGACCCTGCTGTGCTGGGTCACAGCAGGGCATGATAACGTGGGTCCCTGCTGGGCTGGATCCCAGCGGGACAGTGGTTTTGCAACACTCGGCTGGGTGTCCTCGAGTCGGTGTGGTGCGGCTGAGGGCACATGGTGGAGCTGGTGTTGCAATCATGTACAACGGGACTCTTCAATTCCCCCCTCCCCTCCTTTGCTGGTTGTTATGTTTCATGGAGTTATTACTATGTTTATGGATAAATGTTATTGATTATTTTGGTGTTAATAAACGGGGCTGCTGTGGCCTTTTACATCAAATGTCACGCAGTCGTTGTGTCTTATTTTAGGTTCAGAAGTTTGGAAAGGGTTTTTGGGGTCAGGTTCAGTACGGCAGGTAAGGCCGTCAGTCAGACTTTCCTAAGTCATGTGAACTGACTACTTTATCTGACTACTTTATCTGTAGAAAATGGGTCTTAAAAGAGTAATCTAGATTATAATTAGGGATGATCGAATACCTCAAATATTCGGCTTCGTGAATATTTACCGAATAGGTCGCCGCTTTTCGACTATTCGTGAATATTCGATGAGCAATGTAAGTCTATGGGAAACCCGAATAACAACTATTCGAAATCATTCAGGCTTCCCATAGACTTGCATTGCGCATCGAATATTCGCAAAGCCGAATATTTGAGGTATTCGATCATCCCTAATTATAATGTTTCACAAATGTGATAAAATAAGAAAATAAATCAGCATTGGGGGCTCGGTGACAGCCGACTCCCATTATGTACTGAGCAGTGACTGAAACCATGCCTTTTTTTCACATGACAGGTTCCTTTACTTCTATGTGTTTTTTGGAGCAGACCTGCTCCAAAAATACTCTTCAAAGAACACAATGTGCACATATGCTTACCCCATGTTATAAGCACAGCTCATCTTCAAACATATTGAGTTAGTGATACTAATATGTATATGGTAGAATTCAAACTATTTTTCTGCCAGAAAATTCAGTTGAAATGATACTTGGCAAAAAATACAACTGCTATACTATAAATGACTATAACCACCATACATTGATTGAAAATACTATGATTGCCTTCATATTGTGTTCCAATAATACTGTTATATTGACTGTATAAAAATATTACCACATGGCAACTGAATAACTCCACTAGTTACTCAAAAACATCCCCATATAGTGGCTGAATAATTTTCTTTTCGTACTTTTGCAAACTCGAGCCAACACTTACGATTTTATTGAAGTCAGGGCTTCTTCACCTTTTTTCGGGCCACCACTCCAGACTAGTGTAATGTGCATTGCATGCGGCTTGCATGGACATTTGTGATCTCATTATTACGAAGCATGTGAGCCGCCTCCACTGTCATGTTTTTTGCACCAGAACTGATAGACCTTGTGATGACCAGACTTGGTAACCCCGATCTTCTGTCTGGATGTCCACCTTTTGGCTTTTGGCTTTTGAATGGAGGAACAAACTTCATTTCATATTCTTCCAACTGTCATGACACTCACATGATTTAGTTTGGCAGTTTTCTTGGCCGAGAGACCACTATCGATGGGATGGATGATGCTGTTTCTCTTTTCTCATGAAATCTTCTTCATGGCTGCTCCTCGATTCGAAGGAGTGACCTTTCGCCTGAGAATCAACCTAATAAATTACTTAGCTATTAGAAAGTGTGAGAACAGGTTGTAAGTTGTAGTATTCAGGAAGAAAAAAAATTCAAACACCAAAAGCAAACAGAAACAATGCAGTGACCTGCCAAAAATCTGCATAACTAATCATATGCTAAATAATACAAGACAAATTTATGTATGAGCTAGCCAAGATGATTATTTATAAAATGAAGGTAGTTTCACACTCAAAGCTGTAGTGCATGGTGAGATATGGAGCCTGAAAATCAAAAGTTAAAAACATTGTTACCCTTTTGCTCATCAGTGTATTTATTACCAAATATCCTGTCTAGTGAGCCCTTTATACCGCCTGACACCTAAACACATAAAGTCCTTTTTTATATGTAAATTAGTCCATGGGGAGTTAGTTTCCCATGCTATTTGTCCCTCTTTTCTTGTTATCACGCCTCTATTTGTAGTGGGTCGCCGACATTGCCAGCTCTTTGTAAATCCCCCACATGTGCACGGCTTTCTTCACTGACATCATTGCACGTCTGAAGCCGGGTGTATGCTCCCTGGCTTCAGAGAAGAAGTGTGCATGTCTGCAAGTGCAGAGGATGGCAGATTCTCTTCCAGACAAGCGCAGTGCACTTCTCTGACGCCAGAACACATACACCTGGCTTCAGAGGGGCAATTATATTAGTGAAGAAAGCCCACCCATATGCAGGATTTGCAGAGAGATGGCAATGATGTGGTCTCTCTGTAGATCTTGTTATCACAGGGATGTGATAACATGTGAGGGGCCAACTAGTCTAGGGAACTAACACCCCATGGACTAGTCAAAGGACTAATTTTCATAATGTAGGGAATCAGCTCTGGTAGGCAATGGCAGGGAGGCAGTAAAAAGGCACACAGGTGTTTTATTCATACTGACTACAAATATAAACGCACAGTCTTACTTCAGACAGGAATGAAAAGCAAAAGTCCACCTTGTCAAACAGCATAGTAAACGTTCTGGAGGCGCCAGTCCATTCAGTTATATCATTCCCCAAGAACCTGCTTCAGCTTGCCAGCCCAGCCACCCACCATATGGAGAAGTTCTGGCTGCCGTTTTATGCTGTGTTAATTCTGCAGCTGTGCACCTTGGGAGTTGTCCCAAAAACCTGGAATAGCAGAGAAGGTCCAGGTCAGGTATAACCACCTTCTCTGCTGCTCACCAGTGCAAAAGGCATTTGCTAGGTGGAATATATCTCTAATCCACTACCATACCCTTTACTGGGTCACAATATTAGAAAAGAACTTTATAAAGACCTTTTTCAATATGTGTTTAGGTGTCAGGATGTATAAAGGGCTCGTTAGGCAGGGTATTTAGTAATACATTTATTAATGCAGGTGTGTGGGAAGGCATGGATGGGGGACCTGCCTGGTTCCCTTTACATATATAAATCTGAAAATTGTGACAAGAATTTGTATTTAGCCCTGCTGTGGCAATACTTTGGAGGTCCCCTTTCGTTCGAATTACTGCTGCAAGTCTTTTGGGGTATGCCTCCTACAGCTTTGCACATTTAGATGCTGAAATTTTTGAACATTCTTCTTTGTAAGCTAGCTCTAGCTCAGTGAGATTGGATGGAGGCATCTGTGAACGGCAGATTCAAATCTTGCCACAGATTCTCAATGTGATTTAGTTCTAGTCTTTGACTGGGCCATTAAAATATATGAATATACTTTGATCTAATCCATTCATTTATAGCTCTGGCCGGATGTTCAGGGTCATTGTCCTGCTGGACTGTGAAGCTATGCTCCAGTCTCAAGTCTTTTCCTTTATTGCCCTGTAAATTAGCTCCACCCATCTTCCCATCAACTCTCACCAGTCTCCCTGTCCCTACTGAAGAAAAGCATCCCCACAGCATGATGCTGCCACCACCATGTGTGACGGTGGGGATGATGTCTTCAGAGTGATGTGCAGAGTACTTTCTCCCACGTGCTAGCTGTGTCCCCTACATGACTTTTTGTAAGCTGCAAATGGGACTGCTTATTGCTTGCTTTCAAAAATGGCTTTCTTCTTGGGCACTCTTCCATGAAGGTCAGATTTGTGGAGTATACAAGTAATATTTATCCTATGGACAGATTTTCCCATCTGAGGTATGAATCTGTGCAGGTCCTCCAGAGTGACCATGGACCTCTTCGCTGCTTCTCTAATTAGTGCTCTCCTAGCTTGGGATGTCAGTTAAGGTGGACGGTTATGTATTTGATAGGTTTGCAGTTATGCCATACTCCGATTTTTGGTTGATGGATAAGTGCTCTGTGAGATGTTCAGAGCTTGATTTATTTTTTATAACACGGCCCTATTTTACTCTTCTCAACAACTTTATCCCTGAACTGTCTGGTGTGTTCCTTGTTTATAATGATGCGATTTGATCCTTAATGTTCTCAAACAAACCTCACAGAACAGCTGCAGTTATTCTGAGAATAAATTACACAGAGGTGGACTTGTTGACTGATTAGGTGACTTCTGAAGGCATTTGGTCAGGATTTTATTTAGGGGTATCTGACTGCAGGGCGCTGAGTACAAATGCAGATGACAATTTTCAGATATATATTTTTAAACTATTTAGAATACCATGTATCAATTTCTTTACACTTTATAAATACTTGCTACTTCGAATTAGTATATCACATAGAATACAAAATGCATTTAAATTTGTGAGTGTAATGTGAAAAAATTTGGAAAAGTTCATAGGGTATGAATAATTTTTCAAGGTTTATGTTAAAACAAATCTATTAATTGTTTTAGCATTTAAAATCGAGACCAAACAAGCAAATAAAACCTTTTTATCAATGTGAACATTGTGTTAAACTCTGACACCAGATTAAATAAAGTCTAGGTCTGAAGACATTTAACCACAATCTTCTATCTCCCTATTACTGGCTTGTGTTTGTATACACAGGGAACATTGGGAGGTAGATAATTGAATTGGTGTGATTATTATAGTAGGAATTTATTTTCATCATGACTTCATGTTCGCAAATAGAACAACAGAAAGAAGAAGAAAGACTTATTTACCCCAGCGCCAAGTCACGTCGGAGACGTCTGGCTTTTCCCAATCTCTGTAGCTGCTTTCATCTAGAGAATAAAGTGGGGTGTAAAGCTTATGTATGAAAGTACAAATGGTTCCAGATTCCAGTACATCAAATCTGTCTTGGAAAACAAGCTTAATTATACATTCTACAAAAAAAAGTCTGGTCAAAAAAATGTAATGGATGGGAAGTATTGTTGTGATCCACCTCAACTTGTCGAATAAAGGGATTCAAATGTTCTTCTCAAGGTTGGGCCCTAAAGGGTATTTTCATTTTACACATATATGGCATACTCCATTATGGAAATTAGGACAAGTCATTCCAACCTCTGTGGCCATTCCTTCATTGTATGAACAAACGCATTGGGAAAAATCTCTTAAAGAGGCTGTCCACTACTTTCACATTGATGACCTATCCTTAGGGTCCATCACCTGGCACCCCCTCCAATTACTGTTCTTGGTTCCAGTGGCAGCAGCAGGTGGCAAGAAATGTTCAGTTCTAGAGCTGCTCTGTCTTCTGATAGCATCCGTAGCCAGGCCCGGATTTAAGGAGGGGTCCAAGGGGCCCGGGCCCTGGGCCACCCACCAAGCGGGGGCCTCCCACCAATATAGGGATAAATATCTCAAAACATGTAAAATACACGTCTTTTCGCTGTGAACCGTTTCTAATGATAAGGAACATTTAATAAACAGAAACTATTGAAAGTGTAGGGACCTGGCTACGGTCCTATATCTCAGTGGCTGGCACAGAGTCATGGCACCTGCGTCAGCATTCACTGACCTGGCTAGCCAGACTTAGTACCTGTACCTAATGCTTAGCTTTTGGCATGCGGTTTGTCCTGATGAAGGAGATGGATATATCTCTGAAACGCGTTTATCTGTGAAAATAAAAAGGGTGTTAATCAAATTTTTTGGATTTCGTGGTTTTAGCGCGGCTTATACCCATAATTCTTTCCTCCGTTTATCCATTGCCTAGGAGACGGCGGGAGTGTCAGTAAGTTGCGCCGGCGTAATGACTGGTGGCAGCACGGAAACTGAGAACCCGACCCAGCGGCACGCAGAGGTGGAGTGGGTGCTGGAAGATTATTTTTTTTTTTTGTTTTTTTTTTTTTAAACTGTGTGCGGCAGTGGCCGTGTCAAGGTGGGGGGTAAACATGGCAGCATGGGAGAAACATGGAAGGATGGGGGAAACATGGAAGGATGGGGGAAACATGGAGGGATGGGGAAACATGCAAGGATGGGGGAAAACATGCAAGGATGGGGGAAACATGCAAGGATGGGGGAAAACATGCAAGGATGGGGAAAACATGCAAGGATGGGGAAAACATGCAAGGATGGGGGAAACATGCAAGGATGGGGGAAAACATGCAAGGATGGGGAAAACATGCAAGGATAGGGGAAACATGGCAGCATGGGGGAAACATGCAAGGATGGATGGGGGAAACATGGCAACATGGGGGAAAACAGGCAAGGAAGGATGGGCGAAAACATGGCAGGATGGAGCAAAACATGGCAGGATGGGGGAAAACATGGCAGGATGGGCTAAAACATGCCAGGATGGGGGAAAACATGCCAGGATGGAGAAACATGTCAGGATGTGGTACATTTGGCTATCATGAGTATCAAGTCAGATATAGTGTGTGAATTGGACTTTAGGGACATCATTAGTGATTTTGCAGCATGAAAATCAAGGAAAGTGCCTGGATTGTAAAAAATGAATTATTTTACCTGAATTACTCTGCGTAAATGATTTTTGTAAATAAACTTGCATTCATTTCATTTTGTGTTACATATTGCAACACCTTGAAAAATGGGCCTCCCTCCAAAATGGGCCCCGGGCCACCCACCTCTTAAGTCCGGCCCTGGCCGTGGCCAAGTACTGCTCATCCATCTCCTATTGATTTGAATGAGAGGCGGATGTGCGGTACCGGCCATGGCCACTATCAGAATATGGGACAAGTTCGGAACTTAGCATTTCTGGCACTTGCTGTCACCGTCGGCACCGGGAGAAGCTGATCAGTGGGGGTACCAATCCAACGTTGATGACCTGTCCTATGGATAGGCCATCATTATAAAAGCAGTGGACAACCTCTTTAATGACTGAATTCAGGTATTTCATTCAGTCCTATTGTTACACATTAGAGATGACTGAGTTAATTCAACCTGAATCGAATTTGAGTCAAATTTCCTGAACTCTGCAGGTCCATGTTCGATTAGTTTTGTGTGAATCACTCAACTGCAGTTGTCACCATTTTATACATTGTAGTAGATTGAACCTGTCGCAGACATATCTTGCAATTGTGTCAGTCTTTCTCTCTCGCCTTGTAAATCGCTCATCGCTCAACCCAATACACACTGACATCTTGCATCCTGGAAGTAGCTTCTCATTTTTCCTTTTCACCAATTTTAGCAGCGTCTATTTCCCTCTCATCATTCCTTTTACAGCTACTTTTACATGATATAAAAGGACTACGATGAACACACAGAGGATTCACATCTCCATGACAATATCATGACTACCACAGGTTCTCTATTTCCTGATATCTGCCTGGCTCTAACTCCCATCTCATTTCCAATTTACTAGCACCACTTAAAGGGAAAATCTCAGCAGTTTTGTAGACCCCAAAGTAAAGTCATCACTGTAAAGTAGCTGTAATAATGATATCTTTCATACTTTTATATTTTAAGTTCACATCCCCTTTGTCTTATAATCTATCTGCAAATTTTTATGAAAATGAGCTTACAAATGCAGGGTTTTGGCCTACACTTACAACTCCCCAGCCTCTCTCCATCTTTTGTCTCCAGGTGCCGGCCTCTTGTTAATAATTGACAGTTCTCTCTCCTCTGTGCACTGCTTCATTGGCTGAGATTGTGTAAGACACCATCATTTCAGAGACCAACTATTGTACATTACATCCTAACGACACTTCTTGTGTGAGATCTCAGTATACACTACTAATACACTACTAGGAACCTCACTCTTTTAGCCAGACCAATTCAACACAATTAAACCACCCATGATTCATGGTAAAAATATTTACCAAATAGTGGTTGATTTTAATGAGTTTTCATGTCTCTAGTTGCTATAAACACTAGAAACAATGGCAAATATAAAAGGTTTTTCAACTTCAAAATTCCTTAAAATTTTTATTGATACCAGAGTTCTTCTGGGTCTTCTGGGTCTGTCACTTGAAGGTGAAAGTGGTGAAAGTCTGATCATGGACTGTGTAATTCTGAATGAATTTTATGCAATTCACACATTTCGTTCGGCCCTCACCTCTGATAAATAGGATTACTTCAAAACCCTCATATCTTCTTTATTCCACAACCTCAAACAGTTATTCAATACTTTTGACTCCCTCCTCCACCCACGGCTGCCCTCTCCAACTTCCCTCATCTCCACACAAAACTTTGCCACATATTTCAAAGATAAGATCGACCAAACAAGGCAAGTCTTTTCTGCTTAATCACTGCAACCCCTTCATGTAACAGACCACTTCCCTCCTCATTAAACTTCCTCCCCACCATCACTGAAGGAGAGCTTGGACAACTTCTCTCGAAAGCACACCTTACCACCTGCGCATTTGACCCCATCCCACCTCCTCCCCAACCTCACCACTACGCTTATCCCAGCCTTTTTCAACCTATCTTTAACCTCTGGTACCTTCCCTTCTGCTTTCAAATATGGAATAATCACACCCATCATAAAGAAACCTTCCCTCGATCTGACCAGTAATAGCAGCTATCGCCACATATCGCTTCTCCCGTTCGCTTCCAAACTCCTCGAACAGCACGTCCATGCTGAACTCTCCTTCAACCTCTCATCTAACTCACTCTCTGACAATCTACAATCTAGCTTCTGACCCCATCACTCTACTGAAACGACCCTGGCTAAAATGACAAGTGATTTACTTACTGCCAAAGCTAACAGTCACTTCTCCATACTCCTCCTTCTAGACCTGTCCTCAGCCTTTGGCACTGTCTACCACTCCCTACTATTACAGATCCTCTCATACCTCCATCTCACCTATGTTCCCTATCTGATCTATCTATTACAATAAATAACCTCCCACTCTCCCCAGTACCCGAAGTCCGCTGCTTCGGAGTGACCTCGACTTTGCCTTATCCTTCATATCATACATCAAATCCCTTGCCACTTTCTGCCATCTTCAACTAAAAAAGGTTTCCAGAATCCATCCTTTCCTCAATTCTGTATCTATGAAAATACTAGTGCTTGCCCTCATAATCTCCTGCCTTTATTACTGCAACATCCTCCACTCCCGTACCTCTCCACTCCATCCTTAACTCTGCTGCCTGACTGATCCACCTTACTCCTCATGACCACACCACTTCACCCGTCTGCAAATCCCTCCATTGGCTCCCAATTTTCCACCATATCCAATTAAAACTACTAAGACTGACCTACAAAACTGTCCATAATCTGTCTCCTCCGTATATCTCCGAACTAATCTCCTGATAGACTCCAACATGTAATCTATAGTCCTCCCAAGATCTCCTTCTCTCGTCTTCCCTTATTTGCTCCTCATCCAACCACCTCCAAGACTTCTCCCGAGCCTCCCCTGTCTTCTGGAATTCGCTGCCTCAACATGTCAGATTATCTGCTACACTTGCAAGCTTCAAACGGAACTTGAAAACTCATCTATTAAGAAATGCCTATAGTCTCCAATGACCCCACCGCCTCACCACCGCCAGAGCTGCCACTTCACCATCGTAGGAGCTGCTGCCTTACCATTGCCCCACCAACTGTCTCCTCCCCTTTATCCTATAGAATGTACAGTAATATAAAACATATAGGAACCGTAGGTAACATATGATAGGTAACAACTACGGATTAAACGGATTAACTGATATCATAGATTAAAGAGTCTTTAGATTTACCAGTATCAAAAATACCCAAGAACCAGACGTGATTAAAATGTATAAACATTTTATTTTTAATATATTCATAGGGTATAACAATTAATAATCACAATGAAAAACCGAGACATGAAAAGTGATGGAGGGAAAGAAACCCCACGTGACCCAGGAAAGGATACTAGATCTCCAAGTGATCTGCCCAAGTGCCCAGATAGGCAGCTGATTGCCCAAATGCAAGTGCAAAGATTGCCAGAAAAGAGATGAGAAAGTCTCAATACATGGCATAACAAAGGCAAGATGGCTTACCAAACTGGCAGATCACCAAGTACGACCCGGGTATACACGTGGGGACCGGCGTCCCAACACGTGTTTCGCCTGATGTGCTTCGTCGGGGGACAGATAAAATAGGTGCACAGTACAAGGGTTATACAGGGATCCTAATTGCCACAGAACCGCCCCTTCAGCGGCGCGTCACAGTGCACCACACTGCTACAGGTCGTGCTGTGGTTTAGCGTCGGCAGCGGAGGCCGGATGGAAGAAAACTTCCGGTGACATCACTAGTACTTCCGGTTCTCCGCTGCTAAGGACGCCACCACAGACGCGCCCAGAAAGGCAAGCAATGCACTAGTGACGCGTCACTATTACCTCCCATCCAAAGAAGAATAACCCTTCCCAGCCGGTAAGATAGATATAGTTCAATCAGAACTTAATCATATCGCGATCGCCTATGGAATATATAAACGGGAGGTATATACCTTCTTTACAAGATTGTAAAGGGGATCGTGGAAGGGTAGAGATAGTAAAAAACAAAGTATTAGAAGGAGAAAAGTAGAGAGAGCAGACGTCTGCAGAGGGCACATTGCAATAAAAGAGTAAACATAAATAGTCACATAACAGTGAATATGCATAAATATACAAATGCGGCCAGATTGCTTCATAGGTCCAGGTGCATCAAGCTCAATTAGAAGGCAACATTGTCATGAAAATCCAATTCATTCCTCAGCAAGGCCTGGAATGGGAGTGAAGGGGCGGAAAAATAGCAACGGATCCATTTTAGCTAGACAAATAAAAAGACACACTGTTAAAATTGAGTCATAATAGGACTGCCACAGATACAGCACGAACATTCACAGTATTATATGGAAGAAAAGCGCAATATATGTAAGTGCGCCTAGTGGATGGCCCGCAGCACAGACACACATATATAGTACAAGTTATATCCCAAAGAGGGTCCCAAAAGAGGGGGGGGGGAGGAAGAGGAAAGGAAGGGGGGAGGGAAATAAAGGGGGGGAGGTTTTTTTTTATCTACATATTAAAGACCAATTAGATCAAGAGACTGAATAATTAAAGAAACGGGGCAAAGGAGAGCCGTTCATTAAGCCCGTTGGGTGCCTGAGTACCAAGGGTAAAGATCCATCGGCACTCCACCTGTGCCAGACGTTTTTGAAGATCTCCCCCTCGGATCCCTAGATGTACCCTATCGATACCCCGGACTCGCAGAGATGTTGGGTCACACTTATGTACCTCTCTGAAGTGACGGGGTATCGTTTTTAGGGACTCCGGGTTGGTGGTCTCTTTGGCCGCTAAGATGTCCCGCACATGTTCCCTTGTGCGGATACGGAGCTCCCGGGAAGTCAAACCAATATATATCTTACCACAGCCACACGGACGTGGCCGTGGTAAGATATATATTGGTTTGACTTCCCGGGAGCTCCGTATCCGCACAAGGGAACATGTGCGGGACATCTTAGCGGCCAAAGAGACCACCAACCTGGAGTCCCTAAAAACGATACCCCGTCACTTCAGAGAGGTACATAAGTGTGACCCAACATCTCTGCGAGTCCGGGGTAACGATAGGGTACATCTAGGGATCCGAGGGGGAGATCTTCAAAAACGTCTGGCACAGGTGGAGTGCCGATGGATCTTTACCCTTGGTACTCAGGCACCCCACGGGCTTAATGAACGGCTCTCCTTTGCCCCTTTTCTTTAATTATTCAGTTTCTTGATCTAATTGGTCTTTAATATGTAGATCAAAAAAAACCCTCCCCCCCCTTTATTTCCCTCCCCCCTTCCTTTCCTCTTCCTCCCCCCCCCCCCTTTTGGGACCCCCTTTGGGATATAACTTGTACTATATATGTGTGTCTGTGCTGCGGGCCATCCACTAGGCGCACTTACATATATTGCGCTTTTCTTCCATATAATACTGTGAATGTTTGTGCTGTATCTGTGGCAGTCCTATTATGACTCAATTTTAACAGTGTGTCTTGTTATTTGTCTAGCTAAAATGGATCCGTTGCTATTTTTCCGCCCCTTCACTCCCATTCCAGGCCTTGCTGAGGAATGAATTGGATTTTCATGACAATGTTGCCTTCTAATTGAGCTTGTTGCACCTGGACCTATGAAGCAATCTGGCCGCATTTGTATATTTATGCATATTCACTGTTATGTGACTATTTATGCTTACTCTTTGATTGCTATGTGCCCTCTGCAGACGTCTGCTCTCTCTACTTTTCTCCTTCTAATACTTTGTTTTTTACTATCTCTACCCTTCCACAATCCCCTTTACAATCTTGTAAAGAAGGTATATACCTCCCGTTTATATATTCCATAGGCGATCGTGATATGATTAAGTTCTGATTGAACTATATCTATCTTACCGGCTGGGAAGGGTTATTCTTCTTTGGATGGGAGGTAATAGTGACGCGTCACTAGTGCATTGCTTGCCTTTCTGGGCGCGTCTGTGGTGGCGTCCTTAGCAGCGGAGAACCGGAAGTACTAGTGACGTCACCGGAAGTTTTCTTCCATCCGGCCTCCGCTGCCGACGCTGAACCACAGCGCGACCCGTAGCAGTGTGGTGCACTGTGACGCGCCGCTGAAGGGGCGGTTCTGTGGCAATTAGGATCCCTTTATAACCCTTGTACTGTGCACCTATTTTATCTGTCCCCCGACGAAGCACATCAGGCGAAACACGTGTTGGGACGCCGGTCCCCACGTGTATACCCGGGTCGTACTTGGTGATCTGCCAGTTTGGTAAGCCATCTTGCCTTTGTTATGCCATGTATTGAGACTTTCTCATCTCTTTTCTGGCAATCTTTGCACTTGCATTTGGGCAATCAGCTGCCTATCTGGGCACTTGGGCAGATCACTTGGAGATCTAGTATCCTTTCCTGGGTCACGTGGGGTTTCTTTCCCTCCATCACTTTTCATGTCTCGGTTTTTCATTGTGATTATTAATTGTTATACCCTATGAATATATTAAAAATAAAATGTTTATACATTTTAATCACGTCTGGTTCTTGGGTATTTTTGATACTGGTAAATCTAAAGACTCTTTAATCTATGATATCAGAATGTACAGTAAGCCCGCAAGGGAAGGGTCCTCTTCCCTCTGTACCAGTCTCTCTATTGTAACTTGTATATGTATTTTGTATGTAACCCCTTCTCCTATACAGCACCATGGAATCAATGGTGCTCTATAAATAAATATTAATAGTAATGTCCAGTAGATAGGTATTTTGAAACTGAAAAATCTTTGCTTTGTGCTGTGAATTGATCTTATTTTTGCACTGAATTCATTTGTTGCAAATTGAATTTTTGGGAAAAATTGACCAAACCTGGCAAACTTGAAATTGAAAAGGATTGATCCCTTCCTAAGGCCTCATTCACACATCCATGTATACACATGTACATACATAAAAAACAGTACCAGTGTTATCAGTATTTTGGACCAGTGTGTCATCATTGTCTGGTCTTATGGTCCGTGTGTCCATTTTTACCATCAGTGTGTCATCAGTGTATCGTCCGTATGTCCGTTTTTACCATCAGATCAATGTGTCATCATTCTTTTTCGCTGATGGATAAATAAATATATCACAAAGCTTCACTTATACTTCTCAATCTTACAAATGTACATGTCATCTGTGTGTTGTACTTGTTTTTCATGGACCCATAGACTTATATTGGCCCTTTTCATCTGTGATATCAGAAAAAAATGACAAATCTCCTTGAGCTTTGAACAGACATACATCATGTTAATCGTGAATAGCATAATAGATTAGAATTGGTATGTGTTGTATTCATGAAAAAAAATGGATCTCACACGTCTGTGCATCACGGACATCTGAATGCGGATGTATAAAATCCAGGGCTCAGCCGTGCAGTCTGCCTGTACATACATACATGAAATGGTTCATTCTAAAGAGCTCACTGAGGGGCACTGCAGCCAAATTTGAGATGCTGCCCCCTGACTGCTGGCCCCCTATGCTAGATTAGGAGGTCCCCCCCTGGAAAGACACTGTTCAGCTGCCCCCGCCTCCTGTGGTATGACTGGCTCTTGCCCCCCTTCCGGATATATGTCACCGCGCTGCCCAGCTTTCGGTCTCTCTGTTCCAGGACCCGGACCTGTTTGGGCAGCCGGTGGCATGTACCCGCTCCAGGAGGCGTTGAGAGGTATCAGCAGGGAGGGATGCGACCTGCTCACGGTGCTTTAGCTGTGAGCGGCTCCCTCCCTGCTGAGGCACAAGCGACATGTGTCGGCGAGTGGCGTTCTAAGGGAACTACCCGCCCGCCGGCCCGTTTGTGCTCGCTGTCAGTCACCCTCAACAGCAGGGAGGGAAGCGTCCTACTCACAGCACTGTTAGTTGTGAGCGGCTCCCTCCCTGCTGAGGCTCAAGCTATGTGTGCCGGCGAGCGGCGTTCTGAGGGAACTACCCGCCCGCCGGTCAGTTTGAGCAGCCATTAAGTTTGAAAAAGAGCGCTTCGCGCTCTTTGTCTTTGGCCCCGCCCACCCACCGCCGCCAGTACTGAGGAGGAGCTGGGTGATTAAAGTGCAGACTGAGGGTCAGTGCAGTCCCCGTCACAGCGCAGGTTGGAGGCACTGTAGTGGGGAATGTAATATGCAGGCACTAACCTGCAAGAGTTAAAACACCCCACACACACTGAACCCTCCCCACCCTCCGTTTGTATGCCCTAGAATGCCAAGGGGGCTAGCCTGGGAATGAACCAGGGGCCATGTGGGTCTCCCAGTCAGCGGGCGGGTTAAGGGATACTGTTAGGACCCACTTCAATGTTCAGGTCGAGGGGGGCGGGTAGTGAACATTTGCAAGGAGCAACAGTCAGCAGGTGGCATGGTTCCCTCCTGCTGATACCCCACCTACACCAAGCTCCCTCCCGGGCCAAACCCCACCCCATTTGACATTATACAATGGAGACTGTTAACAGCCCTCCCCATTGTCACACAGTGGGTTTCAGCATGTTATGGTGGTGGTGGGTGCGGTGCCGACCATCGCGCTGTACAGTCATGTGCAGGGAACCCGGCCACAGTAGCAAGCTATGGCGCGGGTAGCCGCCATGACCGGAGTCTGTCATCTTCACCCTTGGAGCGGTGTGAGTGTCGTTGTAGCAGGCGTCACGTGGGTAGAGCTAGTTCCAGTCGTCATGGGGGGTGGTCGTCGCATTGGTGCCCCCCCTTTTTCTTCAGACTAAGCTTCCCCCCAGGCCAAACCCTATCCCATTTGACACTTTACAATGGGGAACGTTGACAGCTTCGCTCCCCCGTTGTCACACATGGGTTTCAGCATGTTATTGCGGCGGTGGGTGGTGGTGCCTACCTTCGCACTGTGCTGGTATGTGCAGGGACCCTGGCCATGGTACCAGTCTATGGCGCGGGTACCCGCTGTGACCGGAGTCTGTCATCTTCACCCTGACCCCCCCCCTTTTTTCTTAAGAATAAGCTCCGGTGAGGTCCCGTGGGCGGAGGAAGAGCACCTGAGTGTTCATTGGTCTGGACAGCGGATTGAGAGCCGGGTCTGCCATTAACTGCATCACCTGGTGAGTACCCTGATAGGGAGTGCGGGGTGGGATAAGTGGCCCTGGGGAGGGTAACGTGATGTTCCCAGGTAACAGGATTTCCGCTCAGCCCTACATGCTGTCACTAAGTTATTTATAACAAACATTGTTGGTACTGAGGAAATCCCCCCCTCCCCCCCTTTTTTTGTTAAAAGCCGGGATAGTATCTGTCATCCCTACCTCTTGTGGTCGGCATTCCACAATCTGACTGCTCTAACTGTAAAGAAGCCTTCCCTATTTCAGAAGATTAAGTCTGGTGCCAGATCTTTATATTGACCACACGTATTTATACAAATGATATCCCCTCTGAGTTGGTGACAATACAATGGAATCACGGGATCTAACCCCCCTTTTATATACCCTAATTTAATGCTATAATTAAAAGAAGGGATCTACAGTGCCTACAAGCAGGGCCGTATTTGCCACTAGGCACCCGTGGTCCCGTGCCTAGGGCGGCACGTTGCGGGGGGCGGCACTTTCTGGCAGCAAAAAAAAAAAAATTTATAAATTATTTTTTTTTTTTTTTTTTACATCCCCGCCCCCCGTCCCTCCCTCCGTTACACTCGGCTGTGTTCCGGGGGGAGGGGGGGGGAGGCGCACTTCTGCTGTCTATTTCAATACATGGCGGGCGCCAGGCATAGTGAGCTGACTAACCCCGGAAGTTCCATGGCCTGCACTTCCGGGGTCAGAGGTGCGCGGGCGCGACATTCAGCTGACTGCCCCGTGCTGCAGCGTCCAATGCTGCAGATGACACACGCCGCGGAGGAGGACGCGTCTGCAGCTGGAGCCAGCCAGAAGAGGAGCCAGCCAGAGCAGGGCGGCGGGCACCGGAGCAGGTAAGGCAGAGGCAGAGCCTAGAATGTATGGGCTCCTTACAGGTTAGTTGATGATCGTTGCAAATTGCGATGCCTCTTTTTGTCCACTGTAATCATGCAAGGGGAGGCTGGGAAGAGAGGGAGGCTGGGAAGAGAGGGAGGCTGGGAAGAGAGAGAGGCTGGGGGAGGCTGGGAAGAGAGAGAGGCTGGGGTGAGGCTGGGAAGAGAGAGAGGCTGGGGGGAGGCTGGGAAGAGAGAGAGAGAGGCTGAGGCTGGGAAGAGAGAGAGAGAGGCTGGGAAGAGAGAGGCTGAGGGGAGGCTGGGAAGAGAGAGAGAGGCTGAGGCTGGGAAGAGAGAGAGACTGAGACTGGGGGGAGGCTGGGAAGAGAGAGAGGCTGAGGCTGGGGGAGGCTGGGAAGAGAGAGAGAGGCTGGGAAGAGAAAGAGGCTGAGGCTGGGGGGAGTCTGGGGAGAGAGAGAGGATGAGGCTGGGAAGACAGAGAGGCTTAGGCTGGGGGGAGGCTGGGAAGAGAGAGAGGCTGAGGCTGGGAAGAGAGGCTGAGGCTGGGGGGAGAGAGGCTGAGGCTGGGGGGGAGGCTGGGGGGAGAGAGAGGCTAAGGCTGGGGGGAGAGAGGCTGGGGGGAGAGAGAGGCTGAAGCTGGGGGGGAGGCTGGGAGAAGAGAGGCTGATTCTGGGGGAGTCTGGGAGGGGGAGGCTGATGCTGAGGGAGGCTGGGAGGGGGAGGGTGAGGCTTGGAGGAGGGAAGCTGATGCTGAGGGAGACTTGGAGGAGGGAGGGAGGCTGATGCTGGGGGAGGCTGGGAGGAGGGAGGCTGATGCTGGGGGAGGCTGGGAGGAGGGAGGCTGATGCTGGGGGAGGTTGGGAGGAGGGAGGCTGAGGCTAGGGGAGGCTGGGAGGAGGGAGGCTCATGTTGGGGGAGGCTGGGAGGAGGGAGGCTGATGCTGGGGGAGGCTGGGAGGAGGGAGGCTGATGCTGGGGGAGGCTGGGAGGAGGGAGGCTGATGATTGGGGAGGTTGGGAGGAGGGAGGCTGAGGCTGGGGGAGGCTGGGAGGAGGGAGGCTGGGAGGAGAGAGGCTGATGCTGGGAGGGGGAAGGTGAGGCTTGGAGGAGGGAGGCTGATGCTGGGGGAGGCTGGGAGGAGGAAGGCTGATGCTGGGGGAGGCTGGGAGGAGGAAGGCTGACGCTGGGGGAGGCTGGGAGGAGGAAGGCTGATGCTGGGGGAGGCTGGGAGGAGGAAGGCTGATGCTGGGAGAGGCTGGGAGGAGGGAGGCTGATGCTGGGGGAGGCTGGGAGGAGGGAGGCTGATGCTGGGGGAGGCTGGGAGGCTGATGCTTGGGGAGGTTGGGAGGAGGGAGGCTGAGGCTAGGGGAGGCTGGGAGGAGGGAGGCTGAGGCTGGGGGAGGCTGAGGCTGGGGGAGGCTGGGAGGAGGGAGGCTGAGGCTGGGAGGAGGGAGGCTGAGGCTGGGAGGAGGGAGGCTGAGGCTGGGAGGGGGAAGGTGAGGCTGGGAGGAGGGAGGCTGATGCTGGGGGAGGCTGGGAGCAGGGAGGCTGATGCTGGGAGCAGGGAGGCTGATGCTGGGGGAGGCTGGGAGGAGAGAGGCTGATGCTGGAGGAGGCTGATGCTGGGGGAGGCTGGGAGGAGAGAGGCTGATGCTGGAGGAGGCTGATGCTGGGGGAGGCTGGGAGGAGAGAGGCTGATGCTGGAGGAGGCTGATGCTGGGGGAGGCTGGGAGGAGAGAGGCTGATGCTGGAGGAGGCTGATGCTGGGGGAGGCTGGGAGGAGAGAGGCTGATGCTGGAGGAGGCTGATGCTGGGGGAGGCTGGGAGGAGAGAGGCTGATGCTGGAGGAGGCTGATGCTGGGGGAGGCTGGGAGGAGAGAGGCTGATGCTGGAGGAGGCTGATGCTGGGGGAGGCTGGGAGGAGAGAGGCTGATGCTGGAGGAGGCTGATGCTGGGGGAGGCTGGGAGGAGAGACGCTGATGCTGGAGGAGGCTCATGCTGGGGGAGGCTGGGAGGAGAGAGGCTGATGCTGGGGGAAGCTGGGGGAGAGAGGCTGAAGCTGGGGGAGGCTGGGGGGAGAGAGGCTGATGCTGGGGGAGGCTGGGGAGAGAGAGGCTGATGCTGGGGGAGAGGCTGCTGGTGAAGGCGGGAGAGAGCGGCTGCTGCTGGGGGAATGGGAGAGAGGGGCCAATGCTAGAGACAGAGGACAAGGGTTGAGGGATAGAGCAATGACAATATCGATGGGGGGGAGTGTAAGGGCTCAGAATAAGAGGGGGCCAGCATTGGGAGCTCATTATGGAGAAGGGGCAGCATGTCTGGGCTCAGTATGGAGTGGAACAATGTAGGGGAGTCAATATCAAGAGTGGGGTAGTGTGTGTGTGTGTGGGGGGGTCTCAGCATAAGCGTTAGTCTGGTGGTTTTAGGATGAATGGGGCAGCATGGAGGTGACATTATGGAAAAGAGGAAGGCAGCATTAGGAGCTCATGGAGAGGGGCAGCATGCACGGGACACTGAGGAGGGGGCAGCATGCATGGGACATTGTGAGGAGGGGACAGCATGCATGGGACACTGTCAGGAGGGGGCAGCATGCATGGGACACTGTCAGGAGGGGGCAGCATGCATGGGACACTGTGAGGAGGGGGCAGCATGCATGGGACACTGTGAGGAGGGGGCAGCATGCATGGGACATTGTGAGGAGGGGGCAGCATGCATGGGACATTGTGAGGAGGGGGCAGCATGCATGGGACACTGTGAGGAGGGGGCAGCATGCATGGGACACTGTGAGGAGGGGGCAGCATGCATGGGACACTGTGAGGAGGGGGCAGCATGCATGGGACATTGTGAGGAGGGGGCAGCATGCATGGGACATTGTGAGGAAGGGGCAGCATGCATGGGACATTGTGAGGAGGGGGCAGCATGCATGGGACACTGTGAGGAGGGGGCAGCATGCATGGGACACTGTGAGGAGGGGGCAGCATGCATGGGACACTGTGAGGAGGGGGCAGCATGCATGGGACACTGTGAGGAGGGGGCAGCATGCATGGGACACTGTGAGGTGGGGGCAGCATGCATGGGACACTGTGAGGAGGGGGCAGCATGCATGGGACACTGTGAGGAGGGGGCAGCATGCATGGGAAACTGTGAGGAGGGGGCAGCATGCATGGGACACTGTGAGGAGGGGGCAGCATGCATGGGACACTGTGAGGCGGGGGCAGCATGCATGGAACATTGTGAGGAGGGGGCAGCATGCATGGGACACTGTGAGGAGGGGGCAGCATGCATGGGACACTGTGAGGAGGGGGCAACATGCATGGAACATTGTGAGGAGGGGGCAGCATGCATGGGACATTGTGAGGAGGGGGCAGCATGCATGGGACATTGTGAGGAGGGGGCAGCATGCATGGAACATTGTGAGGAGGGTGCAGCATGCATGGGACATTGTGAGGAGGGGGCAGCATGATGTGAGGACAGTGTGCAGATCATATTTCATAATTGAGGAAGGTGTGGTGGATATAATTTATAAGGGAGGGCAGTGTGTAGTTTATTAGGGGCAGTGTGACAGTCACAGTATATAAGTGGGGACGGTGGGAATATTTTATACTCATGCTATGTTTTGATGTGCCTGTGGTGATTCCCATTGGGGGGGGGTTAGTGCCCTTCGTTTCTCATTGATACTTTTTCAAGTGTTTTACAGAGTAGATCTGCCTTAAACAGATGTCGTGTGCGAAAACTCAGTTTTACGTTGTCAATAAGGGGCGCGACCACTTAAAGTGCCTAGGGCAGCACGAAGGCAAAATACAGCCCTGCCTACAAGTAGTATTCAACCCCCTGCAGATTTAGCAGGTTTGATAAGATACAAATAAGTTAGAGCCTGCAAATTTCAAACAAGAGCAGGATTTATTAACAGATGCATAAATCTTACAAACCAACAAGTTATGTTGCTCAGTTAAATTTTAATAATTTTCAACATAAAAGTGTGGGTCAGTTATTATTCAACCCCTAGGTTTAATATTTTGTAGAATAACCCTTGTTTGCAATTACAGCTAATAATCGTCTTTTATAAGACCTGATCAGGCCGGCACAGGTCTCTGGAGTTATCTTGGCCCACTCCTCCATGCAGATCTTCTCCAAGTTATCTAGGTTCTTTGGGTGTCTCATGTGGACTTTAATCTTGAGCTCCATCCACAAGTTTTCAATTGGGTTAAGGTCAGGAGACTGACTAGGCCACTGCAACACCTTGATTTTTTTCCTCTTGAACCAGGCCTTGGTTTTCTTGGCTGTGTGCTTTGGGTCATTGTCTTGTTGGAAGATGAAATGACGACCCATCTTAAGATCCTTGATGGAGGAGCGGAGGTTCTTGGCCAAAATCTCCAGGTAGACCGTGCTATCCATCTTCCCATGGATGCGGACCAGATGGCCAGGCCCCTTGGCTGAGAAACAGCCCCACAGCATGATGCTGCCACCACCATGCTTGATTGTAGGGATGGTATTCTTGGGGTCGTATGCAGTGCCATCCAGTCTCCAAAAGTCACGTGTGTGGTTGGCACCAAAGATCTCGATCTTGGTCTCATCAGACCAGAGAACCTTGAACCAGTCTGTCTCAGAGTCCTCCAAGTGATCATGAGCAAACTGTAGACGAGTCTTGACATGACGCTTTGAAAGTAAAGGTACCTTACGGGCTCGTCTGGAACGGAGACCATTGCGGTGGAGTACGTTACTTATGGTATTGACTGAAACCAATGTCCCCACTGCCATGAGATCTTCCCAGAGCTCTTCCTTGTTGTCCTTGGGTAAGCCTTGACTCTTCGGACAAGCCTGGCCTCGGCACGGGTGGAAACTTTCAAAGGCTGTCCAGGCCGTGGAAGGCTAACAGTAGTTCCATAAGCCTTCCACTTCCGGATGATGCTCCCAACAGTGGAGACAGGTAGGCCCAACTCCTTGGAAAGGGTTTTATACCCCTTGCCAGCCTTGTGACCCTCCACGATCTTGTCTCTGATGGCCTTGGAGTGCTCCTTTGTCTTTCCCATGTTGACCAAGTATGAGTGCTGCTCACAAGTTTGGGGAGGGTCTTAATTAGTCAGAAAAGGCTGGAAAAAGAGATAATTAATCCAAACATGTGAAGCTCATTGTTCTTTGTGCCTGAAATACTTCTTAATACTTTAGGGGAACCAAACAGAATTCTGGTGGTTTGAGGGGTTGAATAATAAATGACCCTCTGAATAAACTTTTCACAATTTAAAAAAAAAAAAAAAAAAAGAAATAACATTCTTTTTTGCTGCAGTGCATTTCACACTTCCAGGCTGATCTACAGTCCAAATGTCACAATGCCAAGAGTTAATTCCGAATGTGTAAACCTGCTAAATCTGCAGGGGGTTGAATACTACTTGTAGGCACTGTATATTGGTCACGGGTAATTTTATCGAAATGTCAGAAGTGTATTTTTGTACATTTGCATTGCTTGTTTGTTTTCCTAATGTTACTTCTCTTTTTATAGAAGTAATTTTTGGCCTTTTACTAGATTTTTCTTTGGTTAATTATGTATATGGTTTTTATTGTTTTCCTCACTGTAGGAGACAAAAATAAACAAGTGTGATGGAAGAATCGGCAATTTTATTCATTTGCATAATAATTATGCCCACTAATATTTTCGGAACAATTATGTCCACATAAATATTCTCCTAAAAAGTATAAACTCAAGGCTATCCAATGTTTGATCAGACAGCGATCACCCCAATGTTATACTATAGAGGGTGCCGACTAGCTCTGTTATTTGATGCACTTATATGGCTAGAATAAAGAAGTTACTGACCACACCATTTACCAGGCAAATCGAAATTCGAAAGCCTTTCTATTTGCCATTTAGCAGCGGTTGGAGAGTGCTTGGTACCTGCTAACATCTTTTAAACAGGCTCCAAAAGCTGACAGTAGAGACAGAGGAGGCATCAACAATGTTGTTCCCCTTCTATCTATATTTGAAAAAGCCTTCATAAGGATGCAAGAAAAAAAAAAAATGGAAATAGTTTTTATCTGCTATCACCCATTATATGGAGGTTTGTTATCTTTCGGTCCTGTGGACCTACAGGTATGAACCTCAACTTTGCGGGTAAGGTCATTTTCATTGTGGTCATTTTTCCAAGGCGCCTTTCCCAGGCTGCATAGTGCATGAATAAGTGGCAGTGTCGCGTTACCCGGATTTGGTACACTGGTCCAACCCCAGGAGTGGAAAGGTTAAACTTGATTTTTCTGCTACATGGAATCAGGCTCCTGAAGAGGAGGACCTGATGGTGTAGCTGAATTTCTTGTTAAGCTTCAACGGCTACACTTGCTTCAAGAGCAGGAACGGTCAAATTGGTGTGTGGAGTATTTAACAGCAGCAGTTCCAGCTGTTTGCGGGGTTGTTCCCGATACAACGGGATTTAAAAAAAAAAAGTCATTATGGTTGGCCTAGCGGCCATGTTTTGAGAAACCTACCCCCCGGCCGTGACTTTCCCCCAATTAGGTTGCAGTTGGAAATGGGGGTGGGGGAAGACTTCAAATTAGTGTTATGGCTGGTTGTTTTAGCAAGCCTAGGGGAAAAACCATTCAACAGTAAGCGGGCTGATTAGGTTTTTGGTTTTTAGAATGCACATCAGGTAATGATGGGTTAAAGGCATAACAGGTCTACAGTTGCCGTGATAGCATTGCATTTCCAATCCCAGGTATTTCTGGTAACTCCATTCGCCGGCAGGATCAAGGCTTTGATTTCTTAAGTTCGTAGTGGGATGTGCCAGTGAAGGGAGGCCGATAACCCGGCCTCCCTTTACAACACCGACATGACAGGCCTATGGTAAGGTATGCAGTGAGTGGTTTTCCACCAGGTGGGTGAAGAGCATGATGATTTTCCAGCGATTCCTTAGTAATATATACCCTGCAGTATTTCGTGATTCTACATCGCCAACGGACACCGTTTTTTTCTGTTGCGAGCAATCAGTCACAGGGTTTGCTTTGCCATTTTTAAATTGCGGAACTGGACTGACATGACCAAGGCCTGGTGGGACCCATGGTATTGAAGGGTCAGAGGATTAGCGGCAAGTGAGTGGATGTCAGGAGGCCTATTACTTCCTAGATGTCTGTCGACCTAAGAAAAGGTATCGGGTTGGGGTGGTATGCCCATTGCAAACCTACTCTTATAGCATAGTTACCTAGGTTGAAGAAAGCCCTAGGTCCATCTAGTTCAACCTTTTTCTTTTCTAGCAGTTTTGGGACCTTTTTTCCCCCACCACTGGCGGGTATGCCCGAGGGTGTTAGTGATGGCATTCAGATGAGCAGGGGCGACGGGAACAATTTTTAACCACGAAGACTTTTTTCCATATTTAGCGGACAGTTTTTGGCGGTAATTCGTGGTGGCGGTTTACTTTGGGTTCACCAGCCGCAGAAACTGGGTTGTACCCCTGCCAGAACCGGAGCGCTCCCGAGGCTTCAGGGGCAAGTATGAATGAGCGTGGTTTCAATGGGCTGGGGGTTGTCAATGCAAATGCATTTTTGAGGGACGTCGTACCGAATTTGTTTAAAAACCGTCCATTAGGAGACACGCAAGAGGCTACTGACTGACGTATAGGCTTGCGTAACATTACATATGTTCCAGATTTGTGTATTTTATTAATAATAATAATAATAATAATAAAAAACATGTACGTGGGGTTTTGCCAGAACCACCCCAGGGAGAAGAGGTGTCTGCTGGTTATGAGAATTTTGCTGGTTACGAGAATTTTAATTTCTGACAATGTTTTTCTTTTCAGATGTAAGATGGTCTAGTGTCCGAGTCGTAGGTCATGCCCATGTTTTTCGGGCAGCATGAAAAGCTGATCCTCGCCCTGGCAGTCGGTCCTTTGTTTTCATTGCCCTGGATGGTAATTGGAGAAGTTGCCGGGGGCTGGCCTAGCTGATGGCGCTACCTGAGGTGTTCAGGATTGGTGAGCCGCCCTCGACAGTTGTCTTGGTGACCCAAGTAGGCGTCAAAGATCTGGTCTCCTGCCATCTAGCAGCGCTCTGCCCCGTACCCTCATTCGACAGAGATGTACAATTTTCCCTGTTCTTTTCAGAATTTACGATGGTCCAGGCTGAGGCGATTTTCAGCTCATATGAGAACGTCTCTAAGGAAGGATGTGTTATGGCGCTGTCCTGGCGCACAGGCAACCAGCGCCTACCTAAGTTGATCCTGTAAAATATTAAAAAAAAGAAAAAAAAAAATCGTTGGGGTGGCACCGCCAGCTGGAAGGTAATGACTTGGCTTTCATTATGCGGGAGCGGGTACATCTTACATGATGCTGTTTCGGATATGTTGGTAGTGGGAATATGCGAGGAGATGGCTCAGGTACTGTGGTTTTTGGGGGGGTCACAGCTTGCTAGCGCTGTGCTGCTCCTTGGTGGAAGGGGTAGGAAAAGTACTGGTGAAATACCCGCGCCAGACGGCCGGTGGTGGAAAACTTCCCAAAAACCCCGTGGTGTTGGCTGGTAATGCCTAATTTAAAAGCTGCGACCAAAAATGTATGCCAAAGGAAAAGATGAGAGTGTTTTTTCCCCATGCCTCTCCAAAATTGAATAAGTGAAATAAAGCAATTTAACTTATGAAGAACGGTGTGGTGTCTTTCTGGGGGGGGGGAAGTGGTGTTTGGGTCCTGGCAGTCTGAGGGGCACTGCAGCCAAATTTGAGATGCTGCCCCCTGACTGCTGGCCCCCTATGCTAGATTAGGAGGCCCCCCCCTGGAAAGACACTGTTCAGCTGCCCCCGCCTCCTGTGGTATGACTGGCTCTTGCCCCGCCTTCCGGATATATGTCACCACGCTGCCCAGCTTCCGGATTCTCTGTTCCAGGACCCGGACCTGTTTCCCGCCCTCCCTCCCCTTGGTTTTATGAGTTTTGTTGTGTTTCTCTGGTTTAAGTCGCAGCAGCGGAAGGGGTAGGAAAAGTGGTGGTGAAATACCCGCGCCGGACGGCCGGTGGCGGAAAACTTCCCAAAAACCCCGTGGTGTTGGCTGGTAATGCCTAATTTAAAAGCTGCAACCAAAAATTTATGCCAAAGGAAAAGATGAGAGTGTTTTTTCCCCATGCCTCTCCAAAATTGAATAAGTGAAATAAAGCAATTTAACTTATGAAGAACGGTGTGGTGTCTTTCTAGGAAGGGGGGGGGGGGGGAGTGGTGTTTGGGTCCTGGCAGTCTAATCTGAGTGTAGCAAATAAGAAAGCCGCGGAGACACCATCACGTGTTTCTCAACGCTGCCAGGAAACTAGCCAGGTCTTTCACCGGGAAGGAACAACCACGGGAAGGGCAGTCTCCAGTCAAGGAGACCACCTATACCAAACATGGTATCCATCCACAGACAGCCGTTTCGGGGTATTTGCCCCTCATCAGTGTGGAGTAGGAATCTGGCTAGTGGGGGCAATGCCTAGTAAAGACTACTTAAGCAAAAATTGTTGACCTTAGGGAGATCAACATATCCACTGCGGAGACACCATCACGTGTTTCTCAACGCAGTGATTCTAGAGCAATGCCCCCTGGGCATTAAAAAAATTATCCATCTTGTCCATTGTGTAGTTCAGTGAAAATCAGACTGCACTCAAATGTCATCCAAATGCAGTTCAATATTTTCCTCTGATCCATTGACTTGCATGGCAGATCCAACTCGGACAACTTGGTCCAAGGAAAAAATGTGACTTGTGCTTGACCCCATAAAATAAAACTGGTCTGAGTACAATCCAAAGTTTAGTCAGATCACACGCCGAACAAAAATACATCGGTGTGAGCGACCCTTTACCAAAAAGCCAGGAAGCATGGCTGCCTAGATACACTTTGAGATAAAAGTTAGAGAATAACACACAATATCCTAAATGTTAAGGTCATTGTATAGTCCTATGTGATCATATCCTAATATGAGTAATCTAGCAGTATTTTAAGCTTATTTCATAAATTGAATTTATTCCAAAGCACATAATAAAAATGTAAATGAGATAAATGTAAATGAACACTGATACACTGATCAAAATTAGAGAACACTTTTAGATACCTGCAAGTTATTGGTGTTAATCTGCTAATTTCCTTAATTATCTGACAAACCCTATTTAACTGGCAGCCTAACGTTTCAGTTTCCACTGACTGTGAAAAACTGGTGTGCTTTTTCAAATAGACTGAAATCCTCCAGCAGCAGGTTGTCCAGATGAAGGCCAAAGGTGTGACCTTATCAGTCATAGCAAGAGAAGTCAGTCATTCCAAGTCTGCGATTTGAATATATTTCATCTTTACAACATCACAAACTCAAATTTCAAGTTTCCCAAGAAGGCTGGTCTCCCTCGAAAGACAAATGCAAGAGAGGACAAGATAATGCAGAGAATCTCTATGGGTAATCATTTCAGCACAGCAGCTGGAATTGCTCGGCAGTTCAGCACTGAACAGGGTAAGGATTTCTCTCGTCATAGTGTCACAACGTTTAAAAGCATTTGGACTGAAAGCCCACTCTGCAGTGACCAGACCTCTCATTAGCAGAAAGAATCAAAAGGCTAGACTCACCTTTAGTGAGAAGCATGTTGTGTGGACAGAGGAGAAGTGGTCTACAGTTCATTTTAGTGATAAAAACAAGTTTATTTTCTTTCGGTCTGATGGGAAACATTATATTCGTTAACAAACTGAGGAAAGACTGAACCCAAAGCGTCTTAAGAATTCAGTGAAAGGTGGTAAAGGAAGTGTCATGGTTTGGGGAATGTGTTGTGCAGCAGGAGTTAGGCGGGCTTTGCACGTTGCGACATCGCAAACCGATGCTGCGATGTCGCACGCGATAGTTCTTGCCCCCGTCGCAGGTACAATATCTTGTGAAAGCTGGCGTAGCGAAAATTATCGCTACGCCGGCTTCACATGCACTCACCTGCCCTGCGACCGTCGCTCTAGCCGGCGACCCGCCTCCTTATTAAGGGGGCAGGTCGTGCGGCGTCACTGCGACGTCACACGGCAGGTGGCCAATAGGAGCGGAGGGGCAGAGATGAGCAGGATGTAAACATCCCGCCCACCTCCTTCCTTCCGCATAACCTACGGAAGCCGCGGTGACGCCAGTAGGAGATGTTCCTCGCTCCTGCGACTTTACACACAGCGATGTGTGCTGCCACAGGAGCGAGGAACAACATTGGACCGTCGCGTCAGCATAATTATGGATTCCGCCTACGCTGCACCGATGATACGATTACGACGCTTTTGCGCTTGTTAATCGTATCATCTAGGCTTTACACACTGCGATGTCGCATGCGATGCCGGATGTGCGTCACTTTCAATTTGACCCCACCGACATCGCACCTGCGATGTCGTAGTGTGCAAAGCCCGCCTTAGACCTCTCACACATCTACATGTCAGAGTGAATGCAAGTGTGAATCAGAACCTTCTTCAAAACACATGCTTTATTATTTGCATTCATCAGTCAATCAGTCAGCAAATTTCATGCAGGACAATGCCCCCTGTCACACATCAAATCAGGTAAAGCAGTTCCTTGAAACAGAAAACATTGAAACAAATGAAATGGCCAGCCCAAAGTCCTGATATAAACCCTACAGAAAACCTCTAGGGAACAAGGGTTAACAACACAACCACACTCAGCAACAAGTATTGCAACCATCAGATTGTTTAGATTACAGCAGCTCACCAGACCATCTAAAGTGAACTGTAGCTGGCATAGATGAAAGGATCTAATCAGCATTTATAGGAGGAGAGCAGATGTGATTGGCTCACCCACAACATTTGATCAAAGGAGACTAACAAGCAGACTAGCAGAGATTAACTCTTGCTAGCCTGCCTATGAATTACCACTCTGCAGGTCGATGCACAAGTCTGCCTGCATTGATCACAGACAGTAGAGAAGTTATTGGGTGAAGTGTCAGAATCTGTAGTCTAAACAGAACCCAATGCCCCCATGACACTTGGAGAAATTTGTCAACACCTCTGTGTGCATAATGTATGTTAACAGAGAAATCTGCTTCTTTCTCCACTAGGACTAATTTTTCACTATCAAAACTCCTAATTCTTGGGTAAAATCTGTATTCAGTGAAGGCAGATTTTCCCATTACTGCGATAGAAAATGACACTTGCTACTGATAAGATTCTATGTAGAGGGGAAGTGATGCGAAGTGAGAAAGGGGTAAAGGCAGTGCTTCTCCCCCTAAAGGCTACATAGAATCTTATCAGTACAAGCTGTCATCATCTATGTCAGTAATATACAAATCTGTCTTCACTGAATACAGATTTTACATGAGAATTAAGAATAAAGTCCAATACAATCATGAAAACCTTTGATAGTGTCTTTTATTAATTGTGGTTTGTCCTATGTCATCTACATGGTAGAATCGGGCTGTAGTCTACAGTATGTGAGCAGGACCCCACAAACATTGTGAAAAAGATTGAATGGCCTTCGTCATAATAATAATAATAATAATAATAATATATTTATATAGCACTAACATATTCTGCAGCGCTTTACAATTAAGTGAGGACATGTACGGACAATAAAGAAAATACAAAGTTACTCAGTTTAGCATTCACAGTAGAAGAGAGGGCCCTTACAATTTATAAGGAATGGGGGGGGGGGGGGGGTTAGAATATGTTTGTGATGTATGGTCCAGCCATAAATAGGGCATTTCAAATTAACTGCATAATCCGGCAGTCAGTATTTGTTAGTGTGGTTACAACCTGCTATTGGGTACATGGACGATGTGGAGACAGTAGAATAGGAGGGAGCAGATTGTGTCATTTAGAAGGAGGGAACAGTGGATAGGTAACTTAGTTAATTGAGGTGATGAGTTTGTCTAAAGAGATATGTTGTCAAAGCATGCTTAAAAATGTGGAGGCTAGATATACACCAGATCTCTGGGGCAGTGAATTCCAGAAAACTGGTGCAGCACAAGAGATGTCATGGAGGGGGAGGTGCCAGCTTCAGATTATGGAGGATGTTAGTCTTAGATAAATTGCAGAATGAAGAGCATTGGTAGGGTGATTCTGTACACAGACATGAAGGAGGAGATGTAGAGGGGTGCAGATCTGTGGAGAGCTTTGTGGGTGAGAGAGATAAGTTTGTATTGTATTCTGCAGCAAATGGGTAACCAGTGCAATGACTGGCAAAATGTGGAGGCAGCAGTGAAGTGGCTGGACAGAAATATGACCCTGCCAGCCGCGTTCACGACGGATTCATAATAAAAAAATCTGAATTCCTCAACCACAGTTTGTCATGACACTTTATTCAATTGCATGGTGGAGTGGCAGACAGACTGCACATAACTGATTGAGACCATTCCTCATACAAACCCCGAAGGGTTCAAAACATTAGTCAGCCTGCAATTCTATTGAATTTTTAACTTGCGATAGGATTAATAATTATTGTGTCTTTATTGTGGCTCAGTGGTTAGCACTGCATCCTTGCAGCGCTGGGGTCCTGGGTTCTAGTCCCATTAGGGACAACATCTGCAAGGAGTTTGTATGTTCTCCCCGTGTTTGCGTGGGTTTCCTCCGGGGTCTCCGGTTTCCTCCCACACTCCAAAACATACTGATAGGGAATTTAGATTGTGAGCCCCGATGGGGACAGTGTTGCCAATGTATGTGAAGCGTTATGGAATTAATGGCGCTATATAAATGAATAAATATTATTATTATTATTTTTATATTTTCCCAACATTGGATTACAAGAAGCACTAAATACTCAAAGTATTGCTTTATAGGGAACCAATATCGGTGTCATAACGTTTTTGCTTTCAAATGCATTTCCTCTCCGTTTTACAAGTGTGAAGTTGAGCTGCAATTGAAGCGTTTATTCACATATGTGTTTTTCATGATTTTCATGGTAGAACATGTACCCACTAGTGTTGAGCAAGTAGTTAACTATTCGTACGCACTGTGCTGTTAGCGAGTACTGTCCGCTACCCGCATATTTGTTACGAGAAGCGGGCGCAATGTAAGTCAAAGAGAAATACTCGCTAAGTAGTGAGTAACCCACTTTTTGTGCGAGTAGCGAATAGTATTAACAATAGTTATTAACAATGTATAGCGTGTATATCTGTTTAATTTTATGTTAGCTTCATTGAAAAAAAAGTGCTTTCCTTTCAAAAATAAGGAAATATCTAAGTGACCCTAAACTTTCGAACTGTAGGGTCCGGCAGTTGCTCCTGGTGGCTCGAGCTGCGGGCCGGATCCCGGGGTGTCTCGAGCGACACTCCTCGCCCGTGAGTGAAAAGGGGATGTTTGTTGGGGTTATAGTTCGTGACGCCACCCACGGTTGTGGTGATTGCACCACCGCTGCTTTGGATGGGGATCCCGGGGATGGTGATGGGAGCAGCCAGGTGTTGTGTTACCCCTCCGTGGGTAGGGGTTGGTGATCCCGGGGCCCAGTGGGGTGCAGGGGCGCAGGGGCAGCGCTGTGCCTTGCGGCACTGAGGTACTCACTCATCCAGTAAACACGACACAGTTCTCGGTAAACAAACGGCTGGTTGGACGGGTCCCTCGGACGGTTCACGGTGCTGCGGTTCCCTGCAGTTAGCGGTGACGGTCTCTTCCCTGCACCTTCGAAATGTCTTTTTGGTAGCGGTGGATTCCCACCGGTTACCCGCTCCCCGACTGCAATCTGTGCCGGAGGAGCTCCACACTTTGCCCGCAGGCGCCGGCCCTGGGAAACTGGTGCCTTGGCGGTGGCGGTGTTTCCCCGTTGTGGTTGGACCTTTGCCCTCAATCAGGACTTGCTTGTTGGGAGATCTACGTCCCCTTCACTAACGGATTTAGCAATTTACAGCGACTCCTAGCCTTGCTGGGATCCGAAAGTCCCTGCTCTGGTACTGACTGCCCTTTGTATACTGCTCCAGGCCCTGGATACACACAGCCTCCGCGGCCCTTCCAGCAACCTCCAGACAGTCCCACTGCAGATCTTCACCGCTGTCTGCTGACCTTGCTGACTCCGTCTGGGCACACAGCCACAGACCAACTTCAGGCTTTCTGTCACTTTACTTGCTTGTCTCCTTTACTACTTTCACTTTCTTAACTCCTCCACTTAGCTCCTCACACTTTCCCTCCCTGGGCTATCTGCCGTTCACTCAAGCTCGTCCCTGAGCTGACTGCCTGGCTACTTCCTGCCTCCAGAGTTGTGAGCTCCTCGGTGGGCGGAGCCAACCGCCTGGCCCACCCCCTGGTGTGCATCATCAACCTCTGGAGGAAGGCAACAAGGATTTTTGGGTTAGCTGGTGTACCTGCAGGGAATGTGGGGTGCGTGTGTGTTGTTATCTGTGTCCCCTGGCTTGCCCAGGGCGACACATTCCCCCTTAGCAAAACGCAGACCGTCCTCGGGCTGCCCGTCCAACACCGGTTTTATTTTCCTTTTTGTTTTCTGAAAATGTAAAACGGTATAACATTATTAACGGTAATTATATACATTTTTAATCAAAAACTCTTCCCAAGACGGGAGGCACATTTACTTTAACGTTGCAACGGTGTACGGTCACGGTTTCCGCCCTCTCCCACCCAAGCAACCTGGCCCTGATGCTGCCCCTAAAACCCAGGCAGCACCCCTTGACCCACAGTCCAGCACAAGTCACCCGAGCGGGATCTGTCCTTCCCCTCCAGAGGGTGGCCACCGGTTCCTTTGGTGGCTGGGCCCTGGCCTGCTCTGCTCAGGGCCCTCCCTCCAACCTGCCTCTCCGGAGGCGGCATTGCGGAAACGGTAACGGTACCCAACATATTTACAAGCCACTTAACGTTTGTGGTGCCCTGCAAGTTCACGGGCTTGTCCATGGATAGTTCCCATGCATTTTAAACGGTCCCCACGGGGACAACGGTGCCGGCTCCAGCCGGTTGCAAATCAAGCAGACAATCAGGTAAACTTCGGTAAATCATTTTTCATTTTCAAAACTTTCAACTTTTTCAAACACACACACAACACTCTTTTACATTTGCGGACCCCTTTCATTCATAGAACGGTCTCCCTGTACCTAAGTGGGGGTTTACCTAGGTTGGAACGGGTGGACCTTCGGGGTCCGGTGTCAGTGGTGCTAGGCAGTGGGGTAGAGGGAACAATCGGTTCCTCCTCCCTTCTATAGTGTGGAGCAGGTGGAGGTGCAGGGGGACTGGGTACAGGTTCATCCCTGGGCACTGGCATTGGTTCTGGCTCACGGTTAACCGCTTCCACTACTTCTTCATCCACGGGTTGTGGGAACAGTATCACTGGAAGTATCACCGCGCCGTTCTGTGTAGGCCAGTTTGCTGGGAAGTCACCCATTACCGTGTGGATTACCTCTGCTGCCTTTTCCACTGGTGGAGGAACCGGTACTTCAGCCTCTGCTTTCAACGCTGGGGGGCATTTTTTTAGATGGTCCCGGGAAACTGTGGCTAGGGTGTCCCCTTGGTCACGACTGATCTGGTAGGTTTTCCCATTGTCCCACTCGGTGGGTTGTACGACGTAAGGGACTTGCTCCCACTGGTCATCCAGTTTGTGGGCTTTTCTCTTCCGTTTCAGCACCACGTCTCCTGGCTGGAAAGGACCTGCAGGCGCCTTCTGGTTGAACCGGTGCTCTTGCTGTTCTCGACTTCGACTGAGGTTTTTCTCTACATACTCCTGGATTTGCCGGTACTGGGCCCTCCTCCGACTCTCCCACTCTGCCGTTGAAGGGAGTGCTTCCGGAGCTTCCAACCCCATCTCCAGATCCACCGGCAGGCGGCCAGGCCGAGCCCTCATCAGATACGCTGGGGTGCACTTCGTCGAGCTGGTTGGGATATTATTGTACATGTCGACCAAGTCGGGTAACTTTTCCGGCCACATGTTCCGTTCTTCCAGCGGTAGCGTCTTGAGGAGCCCCAGGACCAAGTGATTCATTTTCTCGCACATGCCGTTGGTTTGGGCGTGGTACGGAGTGGTCCGGATCTTCTTGCAGCCGTACAACTGGCAGAATTCGTGAAACACCTCTGCTTCAAAAGCCGGGCCTTGGTCAGTCAGCACCTTCTCGGGGTACCCATGAGGTCGGCAGAAATAAGCCTGGAACGCACGAGCAGCAGTTCGACCAGTCAGGTCCTTGACGGGGACTACCACCATAAATCTTGAGTAGTGGTCTACCATGGTCAATGCGTAGGTGTACCCACTTCGGCTAGGGGTGAGCTTAACATGGTCTAGGGCGACCAGTTCCAGCGGCTGATGGGTGACGATGGGATGTAACGGTGCCCTCTGGCTAGTCTCGTCCTTTCTCCTCAGCGTACAAGGACCGCACTCTCGGCACCAGGCTTCCACCGATTCACGCATCCCACTCCAATAGAACCGCTCCCTCAACAGCATCTCCAGCTTCTTCCACCCGAAGTGGCCAGCACCATCATGGTATGCCCGCAGTACAGTAGCGACATCAGCCTGAGGAACGATTAACTGGCATATTTTCTCATGGGTCTTCGGGTTGATCAGCTCACGGTACAGCCTCCCTTGGTGTAGGTAAAGCCGTTTCCGTTCTTTCCACAAGCGTTGGGCTTCGGCTGGAGCGCTGGGGTCCATTCCCATGGCGCCTTGTTCCACCAGAGTCTTGACAAGGCGGACAGCCGGCGCTTGGTCCTGGGCGTCCTGCCACTCTTGACTGGGCCGCGGGTCCAGATCCACCCTTTGCTGACATACCTGTACCCTCTCAGTAGGCGGCTGGTGAAACGCAGGCAACTCAATCTCCTCGAGGTCGTCGTCCTCACACCCCTCTTCTGACAAATGGGGCATCCGGGAGAGTGCATCTGCATTGATGTTGACACGACCAGCTCGGTACTTTATGGTGAAATCATAGTTGGCTAACCGGGCTACCCACCGCTGCTCCAGCGCGCCCAACTTGGCCGTGTTCAGGTGAGTTAACGGATTGTTGTCCGTAAGCGCGGTGAATTTTGCTGCCGCCAGGTAGTGGCGGAACCGCTCTGTGATAGCCCACACCAACGCCAATAGCTCGAGCTTGAAGCTATAGTTCTCAGGGTTCCTTTCGGTCGGCCGGAGTTTTTGGCTGCCGTAGGCAATCACCTTCTCCTTTCCATCCTGGACCTGGGACAAGACCGCTCCTAGCCCCACATTACTGGCGTCTGTGTGAAGGATGAACGGGCTCCCATAGTCAGGGTACGCCAGGACCTCTTCTCCGGTCAAGGCCGCCTTCAACTGGCAAAAGGACTCCTCATGCTTGTCCTCCCACAACAGTGGGGCTCCAATGGGTCTACCACCTTTGGTCTGTCCCACGAGGAGATCTTGCATGGGGGCAGCCATCTTCGTGTACCCCTTTATAAAACGCCGATAGTACCCTACCAGACCCAGGAACTGTCTTACTTCCCTCACTGTGGTTGGTCTCGGCCAGCTCTGGATGGCAGTGATCTTCTCAGGGTCGGGGGCAACACCATCCGCACTCACCACATGTCCTAGATACTGCACCCTGGGTTTCAGCAGATGGCACTTCGAGGGCTTCAACTTCATCCCGAACTTGGCAAGGGACACGAACACCTCGGCCAGGTGCTCCAGATGGGCTTCATACGTCTGGGAATAAACAATCACATCATCCAAATACAGCAGGACGGTCTCGAAGTTTAAATGTCCCAAACAGCACTCCATCAACCGTTGGAAGGTCCCGGGGGCATTGCACAGCCCAAACGGCATGCTATTGAATTCGCAGAGCCCCATCGGGGTGGTGAAGGCGGTCTTCTCCCGGTCCTCGGGGGCCACGGCCACTTGCCAGTATCCGCTGGTGAGGTCAAGGGTCGAGAAGTAGTTTGCAGTTCTCAGTGCAGCCAAAGATTCTTCAATACGAGGCAATGGATAGGCATCTTTATGGGTTATCTGGTTGATCTTCCGGTAGTCCACACACATCCGCATGGTACCATCCTTCTTCTTGACCAGTACCAACGGAGCGGCCCAGGGACTACAACTGTCCCGAATAACCCCTGCCTCCTTCATATTCTTCAACATATCTTTGGCACACTGGTAATGTGCAGGGGGAATAGGTCTATACCTCTCTTTGATAGGGGGATGTTCACCCGTGGGAATGTGGTGTTGGATCCCCTTGATCTGCCCAAAGTCTAGGGGGTGCTTACTGAAAACCTGTTCGTACTCCTGCACTACCCTGTGTACCCCTGCCCTGTGATGTGTAGGGGTATCATCAGTGCCCACATGTAGCTGTTGGTGCCACTCCTTGGTGTCCCCCTGGGGTGGGGAAGTGCTGGTGGTAGGTGGGAGTGTGGATGGACGGGCTTCCTGGATAGTGTGAGGGTCCAGGGTGAGCAGTTTGGCAATGGTGGCATACCGGGGGAGCCTGACTTCTTCCTCCCCACAGTTCAACACTCTCACAGGCACTCTCCCTTTCTTCACATCTACCACCCCTCGGGCGGCCACTACAGTGGGCCAGTGCTCGGAAGGCATGGGCTCCATCATCGCAGGGTAGTCACGCCCCTGAGGCCCTACTGCTGCCCTACACCAGATCATCATCTCACTCCTAGGGGGCACAGTCAATGGAGCAACATCCATCACTCGCACTCCACCAATCTCCCCTCCGGTTGAGCTTACATGCTGGCGGTACATCAGGGCGCGGATCTCACGCTGCACAGCCCTCTGCCGGCTCCCCGCCGCCGTGGCGGCTAGCCGTTGCAAAAGGTTTAACACATCAGCCATGCAGTGTTCCATCACATTGGTTCCCAGCACTATTTTCGGGTTATGATCACTGGGTTCATTCATGATCACAATCATGCCCTGATGTTGCAGTTCAGCTTGCCCCACTGTCATAGCCACCTCTTTATACCCCACCTGGGTCAATGGAAGTCCATTAGCGGCAATCAAATTTATACTATTGTCTGGAGGCGCCAGCTCGTCTGTGGCCCAATATTGCTGATACAATGTGTACGGTATGGTAGTTACCTGTGATCCAGTGTCCAAGAGAGCCATCACGGGTATGCCGTCCACAGCCACAGGGATGATAGGGCGGGCCCCGACATATCGGTCTCGCCAGTCCGGGGGGCCGCGGTGTTCTACTCCTGAGGATTGGCCCGGGGCCCCAGGGGTTGCTCGTTTAACGGGCACTGTCGGTAAACATGGCCCGGCTTACGGCACTTGTAGCAGATTGGAGGTCTGCTCCGCGGGTTGTTAGCGCTTCTCCGCTGCATCCAGGGAACATCTTCAGGACTGTCAGCAAGCTGTATCTGCGCTGGGGGCTGAGATCTGGTCAGGGGTTGTAGTGCAGCAAGGATTTTGGCAAGGTCTCCGTCCAGGCGACGGACCTGGGCTGCCAGTTCTTCCACTGTGCTGCTTGAGGCTGCAGGTAGTAAGGAGGTTGGTTTGGCTGGAGCCGCCACAACGGGAGCTGTCTCGACGGGCCACGGGACGGGTTCCAGAATTTCAGCAGCTGGGGGCTGTAGTGCTTTGATAGCCCGCTCCTTTAACACAGCAAAGTCCACATCAGGGTGTTCCAGGGCCCACAGCCGGAGTTGTTTACGATCCTCAGGGGACCTCATCCCCTGCGCAAATTGCTCCACCAACATCTTGTTGCTATCCGCCTCATTAATAGAGTTCACCCGCTTCAGCGTGCGGAGGGCGGTCTGCAGACGTAGAGCATAGTCCCGAATGCTATCCCCAGCTCGTTGCCGGCACTGGTAAAACTGCATCCTCAGCTCAGCTTCAGTCCGGGTCTCGAAGGCAGTCTGTAGCTTCTCGAAGATGGTGGCTACAGAGAGCCGGTCCCCCTCGGCCCAGGTCTCCGCTTCCTGCTCCGCCGCACCGGTTAACTGGCCTAGCACTATCGCTGCACGTTGCTTATCAGTCAGGGGGTACAGCTCTAGCAACGGGTTAAGCTTTTTCCGGAAGGCCTGCAAGGCATCCGGTTTCCCGTCATACTGCGGTAGCCAGGCAGCTCCGGGCGCATAGGGCAAGGAAAACGGCATGACCTGAGCAAGCGCGGGGGCCGCGGCACCTCCCACCAGTACGGCCGGGACCTGGGCAGGCCCATTCCCATCCGCGGGTGCCGCTGCGGCTGCGACCACCGCTCCTCCAGCGGCTCCGTCGGGCGCAGACATCTTGTTTCCGTCCCCCTTAGCTCTTTCCGGCCCCTCCTCTCTCGGGGCGGGGTTTTGGCCTTCGCGCCTCTACTGCTCGAGAAGACGCTCGAGCGGGAACTTTTCGCGCCAAAGATGGCGGCTTCTGAAATTTTTCTGCCGGATGCCTCCGGCGGTAACAAGGCGCACCTCTACCTGACGGCAGAGCGGTAAGATCCTGTTCGTGACGCCAAGTTGTCGCGGGCGGGGAGGAGGGTGTCAGCACACCGCGCTCACCCCTTCTGCTCGGGTCCGGCAGTTGCTCCTGGTGGCTCGAGCTGCGGGCCGGATCCCGGGGTGTCTCGAGCGACACTCCTCGCCCGTGAGTGAAAAGGGGATGTTTGTTGGGGTTATAGTTCGTGACGCCACCCACGGTTGTGGTGATTGCACCACCGCTGCTTTGGATGGGGATCCCGGGGATGGTGATGGGAGCAGCCAGGTGTTGTGTTACCCCTCCGTGGGTAGGGGTTGGTGATCCCGGGGCCCAGTGGGGTGCAGGGGCGCAGGGGCAGCGCTGTGCCTTGCGGCACTGAGGTACTCACTCAGCCAGTAAACACGACACAGTTCTCGGTAAACAAACCGCTGGTTGGACGGGTCCCTCGGACGGTTCACGGTGCTGCGGTTCCCTGCAGTTAGCGGTGACGGTCTCTTCCCTGCACCTTCGAAATGTCTTTTTGGTAGCGGTGGATTCCCACCGGTTACCCGCTCCCCGACTGCAATCTGTGCCGGAGGAGCTCCACACTTTGCCCGCAGGCGCCGGCCCTGGGAAACTGGTGCCTTGGCGGTGGCGGTGTTTCCCCGTTGTGGTTGGACCTTTGCCCTCAATCAGGACTTGCTTTTTGGGAGATCTACGTCCCCTTCACTAACGGATTTAGCAATTTACAGCGACTCCTAGCCTTGCTGGGATCCGAAAGTCCCTGCTCTGGTACTGACTGCCCTTTGTATACTGCTCCAGGCCCTGGATACACACAGCCTCCGCGGCCCTTCCAGCAACCTCCAGACAGTCCCACTGCAGATCTTCACCGCTGTCTGCTGACCTTGCTGACTCCGTCTGGGCACACAGCCACAGACCAACTTCAGGCTTTCTGTCACTTTACTTGCTTGTCTCCTTTACTACTTTCACTTTCACTTTCTTAACTCCTCCACTTAGCTCCTCACACTTGCCCTCACTGGGCTATCTGCCGTTCACTCAAGCTCGTCCCTGAGCTGACTGCCTGGCTACTTCCTGCCTCCAGAGTTGTGAGCTCCTCGGTGGGCGGAGCCAACCGCCTGGCCCACCCCCTGGTGTGCATCATCAACCTCTGGAGGAAGGCAACAAGGATTTTTGGGTTAGCTGGTGTACCTGCAGGGAATGTGGGGTGCGTGTGTGTTGTTATCTGTGTCCCCTGGCTTGCCCAGGACGACACATATATATATATATATATACTGTATGTATAATTTTTACTCGTGCTTTTCATTACAATGAGTAAAAGGTGCTGCAAAAATGCTGAAAAAGCGCATGTGCATGGGATTTCAGAAATCTCATTGATTACGCTGATGATGCAATAATCTGCTTATTTTATGTTCCAAATATGCTGCATAAAATATGCAAAGAACTACTGCAGATATAGTAGAGATTTATCAAAACTACTACAAGGAGCCCGGTAGGTGACACACTACTGGACTAAAGGGTACTTTACACTCTGCGATATCGGTACCGATATCGCTAGCGAGCGTACGCGCCCCTGTCGGTTGTGTGACACGGGCAAATCGCTGCCTGTGGCGCACAACATCGTTTACACCCGTCACACATACTTACCTGCCTAGCGATGTCGCTGTGACCGGTTAGCCGCCTCCTTTCTAAGGGGGCAGTCCGTTCGGCGTCATAGCGACGTCACTAAGTGGCCACCCAATAGCAGAGGTGGGGCGGAGATGAGCAGGCCGAACATCCCGCCCACCTCCTTCCTTCCTCATTGCTGACGGGACACAGGTATGGTGAGTTTCCTCGTTCCTGCGGTGTCACACATAGCGATATGTGCTGCCGCAGGAACGACAAACAACCTTGCTACTCACCTGTCAACGATTTTTGGTGTTGGAGCGACCTCTCCAAAACCAATGATTTTTACCTCTTTTGCGATCGTTTTAGGTCGCTCAGAGGTGTTACACGCTGCGATGTCGCTAACGACACTGGATGCGCGTCACAAACACCGTGACCCTGACGATATATCGTTAGCGATGTCGCAGCGTGTAAAGCACCCTTTAGTATCTCTGCCCCTACATCTTGCTGCTCTCAGATGGGAAAGCTAAAACCTCATGACATTATTTTTATATCTAAACTATCATGTATGTATCAAGAATGCCATCTCCTTCTCTACCATTTTTTTTTCTTCATTATTTCCAAAGCTGTATGTGTTACTTGTGTACATTTTCCAGAAGATAAAAGATAATTTCTTTCCCAATTTCATATCAAACTCAATGGAACAGAAGCAATTTCTAACTACTGTAACTTTGCCTCTGGGACGGCACAATTGTGCATTTGGGTCTGCTTGAAATTAAACTATAATGGGGTAAAGAATTGACTCTCAGTTCTATTATTACACATAAAAATGCAACATTGAAAACAGAAAAAAAGTCCACAAATGAATATCTTAGCTTCTTACCAGAGCTAGAATATTGTGGAACTTGAAAAATGCAAAGCAACTGATTCACTCATAGTGGTGCAAACTGTCTCTAATGTCTTCATTAACCCCTTAGGGGCCCTTTGCACACTAAGACATCGCAGGTGCGATGTCGGTGGGGTCAAATCGAAAGTGACGCACTTCCGGTGTCGCTCTCGACATCGTAGTGTGTAAATTGTTTTAACTACGATTACCGAGCACAAAAGCGTCGCTATCGTATGATCGGTGTAGTGTCGGTCATTTTCATTATTTTGGCTGCAGCGACGGTACGATGTTGTTCCTCGTTCCTGCGGCAGCACACATCGCTGTGTATGAAGTCGCAGGAGCGAGGAACATCTACCTGCGTCTGCAATGCAGAAGGAAAGAGGTGGGCGGGATGTTTATGTCCCGCTCATCTCCGCCCCTCCGCTTCTATTGGCCGCATGCTGTGTGACGTCACTGTGACGCCACACGACCCGCCCCCTTAAGAAGGAGGCGGGTCGCCGGCCGGAGCGACGTCACAGGGCAGGTAAGTACATGTGAAGCTGCTGTAGCGATAATATTCGCTACGGCTGCTGTCACAAGATATCGCAGGTGCGACGGGGGCGGAGACTATCGCTCTCGGCATCGCAGCATCGGCTTGCGATGTCGTAGTGCGCAAAGGGCCCCTTACTCCATTAGGACGTTAATTAATGACTTGGGATGGGGTCTACATGTGTTGAGGTGGGTAAGGAGCTGAGCTCCTTCCACATGCGGCTGATGTCAACTAGCTGGCATCTGTCTGTAACTATGTAGAAGGTGGACATGCTCCTGTCCTGTTTATGACATGTATTTTATGTCTTATACCAAATGTATATGTGAATATGGTATGTTGCTAGCTGGGTGCAGGTTACAGGGACAAAAGTGTCACTTAGTGGGTGGTCTGAAACAGCAGCAGAATGGAAGAGGCAGGTTTAAGGGGGAAGTGACAGATGCAAGAAAAAGGATAGTAGAGAGGTCTCGAGAGGAGCTGGTGTAGAATAGTGTTCAAGTGTGAGAAGACTTGGCCATGGTGCTAGAGCCAGTCAAGTAACCTTGAGGTAACCTCGAGAGGTCCAGAGCCTACGGCTCACTCCAGCGGGCTTAGAGAGTCATCCGGCTGGAGAGCCACCAGGGCCCAGAATCGGAGTCAAGGGGAAGGTGACACAGAGGACTCCGAAGCTCAATGAAGAGATCCAAGATAATGGAGGGGAGCAGGTTGAGGGGCAGTACTCCAAACTGAGAGGAAGGAAGGTAAGGAATGCCATAATGGTGAGAAGAATAAAAGTGAACCTTTCTTGTTGGCTAAGCGAGCTAATGTGTTGCGTGTGTTACTAACTGTCTATGACTACTGCCGGAAGTGTGATGGACACCAGCCTGAAGAAACCAGTAAGTGTCATGCACCCCACCTAAAGTCACATTCGCACACAGAGTCCCCTTGGTGAAGGAGTGCAGACCTCATGCGGCCCGGGGCAATGCAACTTGCTTCAGCTGCTATGGTCAGAGCTAAGCTTTGGCCACAGCTGTTAACCAGTTAACCATTGATGTCAAGCACTGACAATAGCAGTTAAAATGAACACACACACTGGTGATTGCCCGTCATTGACATCTTAGTACTCCAGTAAAGCTCAGCCAAAGGCTACTTTATAGAAGATTGAGATGATCACTGTATACAACAACACGATGATATTGCAATACATAGTACAAGTGATTAAGGTTTAAGATCCCTAAGGGGACTAATAAATGTAGAAAATATATTGGGTTTTTTTCAAAAATATAATTTTTTTTTAAAGTGTAACAATTCAAAACATTCCTTTTTTTCTATAAATAAAAAGAATGCATATTTGGTATTACCGCATTCGCAAAAGTGCAATCTCTCAAAGTATGAAATGTATTAATCTCTTCAGTAAACACCGTAAAGAGAAAAACAAAATAAAATGCCAGAATTGCATCTTTTTGTAATTTTGGTTCCCTAAAAAAAATTACAATAAGTACCTCAAAGCATCGTAGTTACACAAAATTCCTATTAGTTAAAATGTCAGCTTAAACCACAAAAAACAAACGCTCACTAAACCCCACCAGTGGAGAAATGGGTCTCAAAAGGTTTTAAATATTCAGATTTTTGTTTTTAGCATTTGAAAATGTAAGAAAAAAAATTAAAGTGGAAGAGCAAGGCCAAGATGCAATGCACGGAGAAGGAAGACATAGTGTGGACGCAACAATATTTATTAATACATACGTTTTGGTTTGGAAAATACGTAGGAAACTTATCACAAGGGAAGAGTTGCAGTTTTTAGTTATCAACAACACAGCAATCAATAAAGAGCCGGTCTACCAAACTTCAGGGAAGGAACACTCCTTCTACTAACTTGTGGCCCACATTAACTACTATGGGAAAGAGCATGGACCAGTCAGGGCCTACGTCCTTAGCTCTAAGCTACTAAACCTATGTCTCTATGGGTTACAGTAGCTATACACCGAAATGAACTAACTTAAATTGCTATCATCACAATCCCCACATCAAGCACCGTACGGCTGGGCAGGAGGTAACAGCCCGGCGGATTCGGGTCACCCACATCCGGCTATCTTGACTGGCAATGTCTGCGGCTTGATCACATAGTCTGGGCTGGGGATCTTGACTGGCTGCGCCGGGGTCTGGGTGTTGACCAGCGTAGCGAGGGTCTGGGTGTTGACCAGTGTAGCATGAGTCTGGGTCTTGACCGGCCTAGTGGGTGTCTGGGTCTGGGTCTTGGCCAGCATAGCAGTGGTCTTGAAGGCTGTCTTCAGGGGCTTGCTGGACAGTGTAGGTGCCTTGAGGGCTGTCTCCAGGGGCTTGCTGGACGGTGCGAGGCTCTTGGTGGTCTTGTCTCCTGCTAAACTAGTCCTTCTCTCTGAAACCTTCCCCTGGGAATCAATTCCCCAGTTTTAATTCGTAGGTTACTACTTGTCTTCAGGCTATTCTTTCTCTGGACAGCAGAGGGCATTGTCGAACCACTAATCTCACAAGGCTGCATGGATCTTTGTGCCCATATTTCTACAGATGCATGCTTGGTATAGGTATAATCGAGCTGACATGGACAATAGTATTTCCAAGAGGAATTTAGAGTCCCTTAATATAATATATCATCTTCATTCTACAGGTATAGGGCAGTAGTGGCACATATTGTTTCAATACACATGGACAGTAGTTTTCAAACTGCTATACTGGATCAAAAATGATCTGCAGAGATTATATAGCTCCATCAAGTTGATGGGATGCTTGATGGGAGCTCCATACTGGAAGTAACCTCTATGTGTCAAGTGAGGCACCAGTGGAAAACTATAGAACTAATGGATATTTTGAAGCCTAGAAGATGACAAGCAAGATATGTACTGAGGGACTGTCTATGCTGTGACTGGGATAGATAGTCTTAAGTAGATATATATTCAGTGGTTTAAGGAAGAGCCTCTATAAATTTAAGACTGTGAGAAGCGTGGAGAATGAGCATTCATTAAGCAAGAGTGACACCGCATGTTCGGAGATAACATGATTCAGATTGGATTGATTTAGTTTGTAATTTTTGATCCTAATGAAGAACTTCCTATTGTAACTTCCCATTTTCAGTGCCTTTTGTGGGTGACTCAGTTCTGCAGGCTACACAAGTATTGTCTCCTTTAATGACTACGCTGTTTCGTCTAGCAACTCTCACCTTGTGTCTACACCATTGTTGTGCCACAAAAGGGGATTTATTAGTAGGATCAACCCTTCTAAGCCATCTATATGGGCAATCAGATAAACAAACAGCTGCATTCTGAGATGCTAAGCTATGCAAACATTGAATATAGGAATTTGGACATACATTACTGTGCATTCCTGTTAAGGAAAAAGATTTTAAAATTGAGACACATAGAGCATAAAAATGTTATTTTGATGTGAGCCCAGCTGCCAGCGTGAAGGTGTATCTCTTTTGCCTGGTCCTTATCTAAATGACTCTATCCGGGTGGAAAAGCCGTAACTTGCTCATAGAAAATTAAAAATTACCTTAACCTGATGAAAAGGAGTGCTCAGTAAGAAGGCATGACCCTATAATGAGCACTCCTTCTTTCACCAGCTTAAGGCAATTTTTAATTTTCTGTTAGCAGGTTCCTACCCGCCCATAAAATGGTAGGCTTTTCAACCCAGGTAGAGGCATTTAGGTAAGGACCCAGATAAAGAAATACACCTTGATGCTGGCTGCTGGGCTCACATAAAACTGTTTTTAATGTTCTAAGTGTCTCAAAATTTAAATTAATTTCCTTAGCAGTAATGAATGTCCAAATTCATATATTAAGTGTTTGCATACCTTAGCGTCTCAGTGTTTAGCTGTTCGTTTATTTGTCAGATTATTTTTCATGTTCAGTGCCCCATGCTCGCTGCCTCGGAGTAACTCTAAACTCTGCTCTCTCTTTCAAGTTACACATCGAAGCCCTCTTTACCTTCTGCCACCTCCACCTCAAAAACGTTTCTCGGATCCGTGCATTCCTTTCCCAAGAAGCTTCAAAAATGCTAGTGCATGCTCTTATTATCTCCCGCCTGGATTATTGCAACCTCCTTCTCTGCGGCCTCCCTTCTAACAGTCTCGCACTTCTACAATCTATTCTAAACTATGCTGCCCAACTAATCCACCTGTCCCCTGCTACTCCACGACTTCTCCTCTCTGCCAATCCCTTCACTGGCTTCCCATTGCCCAACAACTCCAGTTCAAAACCCTAACCATGACCTACAAAGCCATCCACAACCTATCTCCCTATCTGACCTAGTATCCCGGTACTTACCTGCATGTAACCTTCGATCCTCACAAGATCTCCTTCTCTACTCCCCTCTCATCTCCTCTTCCCACCATCGCATCCAAGATTTCTCGCGTGCCTCCCCCATACTCTGGAATGCTCTGCCACAACCTATCAGACTCTCGCCTACCTTGACAAGCTTCAAAAGGAACCTGAAGACCCCCCTCTTCCAACAAGCCACAAACTGCTGTAACCCTCAGTCTGATACAGCGCCGCACGACCAGCTCTACCCTCACCTATAGGGATGGGCGAACCCGAACTGTAAAGTTCGGTGTCTATACTGAACACATGGTGTTCGTGCACACGACCCTGAACACGAGCTTTCTGGGAAGTTTGTGTTACAGTTCATGTTACAGTTCGGGTTCAAGGGCTGTTAAAAAAAAGCATGTTATTAAAAAAACATTATGATTATACTTACAGGTCCCGTGACGCGTCCTCCAGACTCTGCCTCCCAGCGCTTCTGCTTCCGTGTCCGTCCGATCAGTGCTGTTCCCCCGGTAAGCACCTCTGGCTAAAAGGACCTGCCGTGTCCGTGACGTCATACCCATGTGACCAGTCACGTGTAAATGCTGTATTACCTCATTGGCTACAGACTGGTCGCGTGAGTATGACGTCATCAAAGTTCCTGGTGCGCCGTGATGCGAGTGTCATCGCATTATGGCGAACAATCTACTGACGGCAGAGGGTCAGCTGCATGTATTTCCACAGCTGAGGTGCTGCTGTCGGGAGAGTGGGGTGATGCAATGCGACACACAAGTGCACTCATCCCCTCACTGTCAGCGTCTTCTTCATCACTCTGTCCAGAGCTGACATGGCTCTCTGTGCTTCTCACTGTGTATAGACTGTCTGTGCAGTGAAGAAGTAGAGTTGACTTTTCTCTTTGCTTCTCACTGTGTGTAGACTGTGTCTGTGCACAGTGATGAAGCTGACATTGCTGTCCCTGTAGATTACGTCGGACTGAGGATTTATTTTATAATAAACATGGAGTCTCTAAATGTTTTTTTGTTTTATTTCTAATAAAAAGTTTTTCTCTGTGTTGTGGTTTTTTTACTGTTTCCTAAAAATTCATGGTGGCCATGTCTAATTTGACGTAACACCATGAATTTTTGGCTTAGTACCATCTGAGAATACAAAGCTGGTATTAACCCCTTTATTACCTAGCGAGCACCCGCCATCAGGGCTGCTGGACGAGCTGGGTAAAGTGCCTGTAGATGGCGCTAAGAAACAATGAGCCATTTTCAGGGGCGGCTACGGGCTGCCAAGAATCCCAGCCCCCAGCTGCCTGGCTTTACCTGACTGGCGATCAAAATACGGGCGAGAGCCCACGCATTTTTTTTTAATTATTTTTTTAAATAAAAAAAAATTAATGGGCTTCCCTGTATTTTGATTGCCAGCCAAGGTAACGCCAGGCAGATGGGGGTGGCAGCCCATAGTCGTCTGCTTTATCTGCGCTGAGAATCAAAAATACTGCAGAGCGCTACGTCATTTTTTTTAATGATTTTTTTTTTTTACAGTACTGTGATGTCAGGCAATCAAAATACAGGGAAGCCCATTTTTTTTTAGTTATTTAAATAAACAATTAAAAAAAATGCGTGAGCTCCCGCTGCATTTTTTTGTATTGCTAGCTAAGGGTAATCCAAGCAGCTACTGGCTGCTAACCCCAACTGCTTGGTGTTACTTTCACTGGCAATGGAAAATCCAGGGAAGCATTTTTTTTTAAAGGTTTTTGCCAAAAAACGAAAAAAAAATGACGTGGGCTTCGCTATATTTTTGTATGCTGGCCAGGTACAGCAGGCTGGTACGGGCTGGCCTCAACCCCCAGCTGCCTATTTGTACCCGGCTGGGTACTAAAAATATTGGGAAGCCCTTTTTTTAATTATTTCATGAATTTCATGAAAAAAAAGAAAACAACATGGGCTTCGCCCCATTTTTGTGTCCAGCCAGGTACAACTAGGCAGCTGGGGATTGGATTCCGCAGAGCAGGTTGGCCCAAGCTTTCTGGGCCCCCCTGCTGCAAATTGCAGTCTGCAGCTGCCCCAGAAAATGGCGCTTTCATAGAAGTGCCATCTTCTGGCTCTGTATCCAACTCTCAGTGGCCCTGGTGATGGGTGGCATGCTAGGTAATAAGGGGTTAATACTAGCTTTGTTTTACTAGCTAGTATTAAGCCAGAGATTCTTAATGTCAGGCAAATTTTACCCGGCCATTAAGAATCTCCAATAAAGGGTTAAAAAAAAGACACCACACAGAGAAAAAACACTTTATTAGAAATAAATACACAGACACACTTAGATACATCATGCTTATTAATGCCTCTTACGCCTCCACGATCCTGGTCTTCTGTCTACTTTCTCCTTCAACCCATGCAGCTCTGCTATATCAGGCAGCACAGGGGAGGAAGAACGCTCTTCCTCCCCTGTGCAGCCTAATAACTCAGTGAGTGACCACAGGCTGTGGGTTGGTAAGCGGTGACGTAACCGCTGCCACCGTTGCAATAGTAATCTGATAGGCGAGTTACTATCCGATCACCTGATTCCCGGCGTCGCTATTCACAGGCTGTGGCAGCCAGTCCTTGCAGTCTCTGCTTTGCAGTTCAAAACGCAAATGGCAAAAACAATTGACATGTCAATTGTTTTTGCCATTTGGGTTTTGCACTGCAAAGCTGAGTTTTTGACCAAAGTTCTGCCAGAAAAAGGCTGCAGTTTGAACTGCATAGTGGGCACAAGAAACCCAAATTCCCATAGACTTTGCTTGAAAAGCAGAACACATCCATTTTGGCATTAAACGCTGCAGTTGAAAAAGCAGCAAAAAAGCAGGTAAAAAGCAGGTAAAAAGCAACGTGGACACATAGCCTCATACAGGGAGGATGAAGGAAAATGGAAGAAACTTACGGAATATGTGGAAACCCCCCAAATCCTAAACATAAAAGATTGGGAAAAATGCTGGGAAGGGAAACTCACATACAAACTGGAGGGAATAGCAATTTAAATAATCAGAAAGATAATCCTTAACTGAAGAGCTGGGACTCCAAACATCCATCCATCTTGGAATATAGCCAGCTATTAAGGCATTTACATGGTGAGTTTATATAGCCCCTATGCGATAGAGCAAACAAAACAAGAAAGTGAACACACTGGAATAGAAGTAAAAGAGGAAAGCAAGGCAAAGGAGAGGAAAGATATGAGAACTATCAGCAATAGGATAGAGAAACAAAGCAATCTACGGTCCAACAGAGTGGAAAACCTAGCACACAAACAGAGGTCACCAGATCAAGCCCCATGGGTCGGGCCATGATAGTTCACTTCTGCCGTACTGTGTTATTTCTGATCTAACTGCAGAACTGTGTGGGATTATGAGAGCAGACTGTCTGTCATTACATGCCTCACACTAATATTGCCCCCCATTCATTTAAAATAAGCTCTGGAGGCAGATCAGTGTTCGGACCATAGATAATACATTTCATTAAAAAAAAAAAAAAAAGTGAATTTCTTTGGAATAATACATTGTTATGCAGAGATCAAGGTCTCATTTTATTCAGCTTCCTCAGATCTACATGCTCATATAAACGGCTTAGGAGGATTGCCTTACTGACAGATTCCCTTTAAAAAAATATCTTTTTATTATATTAAAGTTGAAGGAATAAATTTAATCCCAGAGGTAAAATGAGAATCTGGTTTTCAATGTTTTCAGTTATATCAATGGTTCTAATTTTTACTCTCAGTTCACTATTTCTAAAGTTAACTTTTGGAAAACTGACATTTGCCAATATAGTAACATCTAAATGATAGCTTTGAGAAAAACACTCAGATGTTCAAAAATACTTTTAAGGATCCATTTTGATGTTTTGAGCACCTCTCCAAAATCTAATGACATGTGTTAAGAGGATAACATTAGCGTTCTTATTATAGGCTTCCATCGGGTGCACTTCAGAAACCGTTTTCTATATGTCAGATTCATAGCACAGATCCCATCAGTATAATTTCCAATGGGGATTTGCAATGCTCTTCATAATACAAGTACCGTACACCAGGGACACCGTGATACCTGGGGATACAATATATCCTGAAAATAATAACACAAATAACATAATTATATTATGCCTCTTAGCATGGAAAACTCCAAAGACTAATGAAAGTACAGTCATGTGACAAATTAGCATTATTTAGAAATGAGATCTATGGACTTGTGGATTGTTCATGGATTAGTAGAAAATATATCCAAAATTATATGTTTATTTTAGAAAAAAAGCTATAGCTGAATAGTTAAATCATTATAGCAGCACATATACTGTGTATGTATATTTTATAATATAAATATACTGTATATATATATATATATATATATATATATATATATAATATACATATACATATATATATGGATATATATATACATTTCTCTCTCTCTCTGTGTATATATATACATATATATATATATATATATATATTTATTTATATATATATTTTTATATATATATATATACCGTATATATATATATATATATATATATATATATATATACCCATATGTATATATATATATATATATATATATATATAAATATATACAGTATATACATATAATAAGATGGTTGTTAGTAAAATACTTAAAAGGAGATATATATCACTGAGCTTATTATCCTCAGTGATGTAAACTCAGATGTATACTCGACTATGCTAGGTACTGAGAGGGTAAAATGGGCTTTAATAGGGCTGTGTTTTTTGTGAACCGCTAAAGAGATGGGTGAGACAGCTGTCACCATATTTCCACCTTTAGGCCATGTGCGCACTTTGCGTTTTTTGCATGCGTTTTGATTTCCAGGTAAAGTCTATGGGAAATTGGGCTTTCTTGTGCGCACAATGCTTTTAAAAATGCAGTGTTTTACTGTAGTTGCTTAAAATTTGTCAAAATCTCAGCGTCTGAAGAAGCAACATGTCAATTGTTTTTGCCATTTTGGCAGCGTTTTGCTAACATTGAAGTCAATGATAATGATCAAAACGCATCCTAAATCAAAAATCTAGCGTTTTACATGCTTTTTTGACATTATAGTGAGGTCATGACGTCTCCTTTTTCACACACATCTAGCCCGACTATAAAAAAAAAGAGTAAAACAATAATTTAACGTTATTTTAAACATAAATATTAGATCAAAATAATCTTTTTATTATAATTAGCTATTTTGTGTTTGATTTAAAGCATGATATTTGTTATCATTTTTTTCCATATTGTTTGAATGTTTAAACTTTATTTAGTTGTGTATTTGTATTGAAAACGCATCTGTCTTTACGCACAGAAAATGCATGTAAAACGCGGTAAAAACGCGGCAAAAATGCATGCGTATTTCCAGCGTTTTTGTGGTGAAAACCAAATTTGACATTAACAAATTCTGCCACAGGATGCGTTCATTTCTGCAAGGTACTGGACGCAACGTGCGCACATAGCTTTAGGGTGTGGTCCAGCAGGTAGAATGAAGGCCTCTGGAATCATCACTCAGTGTTCTGTGTATGGAGGTAAACAGACCTCCAGAGTGGTGGTCTGATTGTCAGGAGAGGAATCCTGTACCTGAGCAGGCGTACGCTGCAGATACAGTATATGGCCTTTTTATTTTCATGTTTGTACCCTTGTGCCAAAAAATGCTTTCTTTAAGTTTATTCCTGTGGAGCTGTTTATGAAAATTAAATAAACCAGCCAGCGATGAAATGCTAGTGATTTACAATACTACAATATATACATATATACACACAGTGATAAGTAAAAGGGTGACAATGTTTTGAACATTTGACTTTCTGGTTCCAAATCTCATCATTGACTAGATCTCTGAGTGTGAGACTACAGGCCACTTTACACGCTGCGATATCGTTATCGATATCGCTAGCATGCGCTCCCGCCCCCGTCGGTTGTGCGTCACGGGCAAATCGCTACCTGTGGCGCACAACATCGCTTACACCCGTCAGACGTACTTACCTGCCTAGCGACGTCACTGTGACCGGCGAACCGCCTCCTTTCTAAGGGGGCGGTTTGTTCGGCATCACAGCGACGTCACTAAGTGGCCGCCCAATAGAAGCGGAGGGGGCGGAGATGAGTGGGACGAACATCCCGTCCACCTCCTTCCTTCCGCATTGCCGGCGGCCACAGGTAAGGTGAGGTTCCTTGTTACTGCGGTGTCACACATAGCGATGTGTGCTGCTGCAGGAACGACGAACAACCTGCGTCCTGCAACAGCAACGATATTTGGGAAATGCACAGCGTGTCAACGAGCAACGATTAGGTGGGTATTATCGCTCGTTAACGGTCGCCCCTACGTGTCACACGCAACGACGTCGCTAACGAGGCCGGATGTGCGTCACACATTCTGTGACCCCAACGACATCCCTTTAGCGATGTCGTTGCATGTAAAGCGGCCTTACCTTCATTTATAGACCATCCTTTTGGCTATGTCATACCTAAATTTAACTTGCAACTATTCAGTATGCAATTAGTTATGTAGATTCTTGTCATGTTATTTTGTGGGTGTAGCATGAAAAATGTGTAAAAGTTCACTGGGTATGAATACTTTTTCAAGGTACTGTAGATAATGACTGCTTTTATAGTCAGTATCTATCTAAAAACCTTTTTTTTTGTACCTACTTTTCAATGGAAGTGAACTGACATTTTGTAGATGTTGCAGCTTTTAAATGATCTCTCCGCACCTTGCATATTTCTAATGCGCAAGAGAATCCATGTACCTCTCCTCCCCCCCTTGGTATTCCCTGCGCCGTCAGGTGTGAGTATGCTATCTTGCAGACTCAGTCATTCTTTGATTAGGTATATACCCACCAATCTGTGTCAGAGTTATTTTGCTCTGCGCGCCTGGGGGTGATTTTACCAGCCTGTCATTTTTCCAGGGCATGACCACGGGCAGGTCGATATTATAAACTGGATGACCATGGTTTATACAACTCATACTTGCCCTAGGTAATACAGGTGTTTATTAAAAACCCAATAATCCATGACCAGTGCTCACAGGGCATACTATCTGCGGCATATATACTTGTGGATGTCCATGCCATCTATTTTACTCTAATGTAATCACTTGGGTATTTGATAGGGGTACTCTGTCAGCTCTATTAACTGTTTTTGCATTGCTTGATTTGACTTGAACTTGTTGAAACCCCTTTCTACCCTGTACCTTGAAATCGGTTATCCACATACCAGTGGGGTTACCTTTATTAGGTCATCACCATTTACCATTTGTATTCATATGTTAGAGATATCCTCTATTATATGTGAAACCGTTTAACCACACACCGGTGGTTGTACATATCTATACCAGGTTGTTACCATTCATTGTTTGGAGTATCATTGTATTTATAAGAGGTACCCTCTATTATTATATTTATGTATTGGAGGCTGGCGTGGTGGGGAACCATGCCATTTTTGGCTTTTTAATTGTTTTTAATTATTTGTGTACGTGCTCTTGTTATTTTGCTCCTTCCACTTTGTGTGTACAATAAAATTGATATAATTTTTTTCACAACTATAACATCTGAGTCGGTGATCCCATTTGTGGTATATCTTTCCTCTTTCTTTTTCTAGAGACCTGAAGTGTGTGACATCCTGACACACAGTGCTAGTTTATTCGATTTTTTTTTCCAGCTGCTCTTCAGTAGAGATGAGTGAACTCGTGGAAGTTCGGTTCATCTGGTGCAGCCGAACCATATCTCCATGGGTTCGGACTTGGCCTGAACCCCAATAGAAGTCACTGATTGGCATTTTGGATCTTCGCCGACATACAGCCAGCCATAAGCAGAACACTTCATGTGATCATGCTGTTGTTACCCCCACTTTGAGGAATTCAAACACGACAAACAGCTCATACTTGGCAGGGCAGCGAGTGCACCCAAGCATAGTGATGCTCACACGAGTGGTCAGCATATGTAAAGAACTCGAACTCCAAACCTGAACTCTATATTTTTCTTAAAACTTGGTGTTCAACCGAAAATCAAACAACGAACCTTGGGTTCTCTCATCTCTACTCTTCAGCTTCAACATCACTAATCACACTGACTGTGCTCTTATAGGAATTGAAATGCTGTGATTAAAGCACAAACCAGGGTGATAGTGATAGATAAGGGAGGTCCAGAGCGTTAGGGAAAACTGTAATAATATGCTTATGTGACGCCCTGGCCTATCAGGTCGTCACAGGGTATTGTGCAATCTGCCCTCCTGTACAATATCCACCTCCTCCTTGGTTACGGGTCCCTGACCTTTGGTGTTGCCAAGAACAAGCTAATCAAAGTCCTAGGAACACTCTGCACCACACCCACCAGACACACCAGTGGCTGACCTGAAGGGAATAGGGTCACCCACTTGGGGGGTTGGTTAAAGGGGGGTCAGGAGTGTCAGGAGACAGTTAGTTGTGGAGTGATTCTCAAGAGGAGAGGTCAGGAGCTGGGCTCCTTGAGGCTACTAGGTGGCAGACCTTGGTCTGGGCCTGGTAGGCGCTGGACCCCGATCGCAGGGGATCAGCCGGCGGCCTTGTGCCATTACCGGGCAGGGGCTTGGGCACGACGGGGTACGTGGACCCTAGGTCAGGAAGGAGCTTTAGGCGTCCTGGCAATTTACTCAACGAGGACGGAGCCTTCAAGATCCATTCTTCACCCGCTCCAAAATTGGGGGTACTAGCGCAACGAGCGAGATAGGACTTTGCCAATACATAGTCCAGGAAATCCCAAGCGTGAACCCTGAGAGCAAGCTCACCCAGTTAACCACACTGGTGAGTGGGACCCGATTAGTTCTATGCTAAAGGGACCAGTTAGAAGTAAGGTGCTACGGAAAAGGCCACAGGCTAACAAGCAACACCAACGGGCACGGGATCCAGGCGTGCTCCCTCTCGGCTGCAGCGATATCAAGAACTTTGGTTTACCACGGTTGTCGGTGTCAGCGTTATTGGACGGAGTGAATAACTAAGTGATCACTTCCCGTCCTAACGGCACCTGCCTGTCACCTACACCAAGTCACGGGGCATTCCTCCCTACCCCTGGAGGGGTTAAACATCTGCCTGCCCACACCATCGCCACTGAGTACTCCCCATTGCAGCAGTGGTACTCCATCTTACCATGCACCACGGGTGGCATCACAAACTGTCCATACAATCCCCTATAAATATCCCCCTTTATTCCGAGTGGCTGTGCGACCCCAACCCCCAGGTCTGGAGAGCCCTCGAGCCACCGCGGATCCGGATCCGAGCAGCAGTGGCAGGCTGCTGACGTGGGGGCGGCACACTTACCACTCATGATGGGCGGTGGAATGGTGGTGCGTGCTCTTGTAATGAAGGGGGAGCAATGTCCCCAGGAGCTGTACATATGGTAACACTTTCTCTTTCCTCTATAAGCAGAGAGATCCCATGATCATAACTTGCCAGATCCTAGTGTTTAGTGAGGAAAGAGGAACATCACTGCACTTTGTTAGAAGATCGTTCACTGCCGCTCCACCGCTCTTTGCCAGAAGTAGATATATTATGACAGTTTCCCATACCTCTTTCCAATATCACTATCACACTGGTCTTTGCATTTTCTCTCCAGAGCACAAAGCGGTGTGATAGAGACTGCGAAGCCGAGGAGCAGAAGGGAAACATCTTGTAATAAAGTATCAGTATGTCTCCTCGAACAGCACACACACTCACTCCACAACACAGCGCACGGTGACTGCTCCGATCAGCAAGACCATGCTGCCCAGAGGAGATCTGTACTTTCCGGATGTGAAGTGGCATAGCAAAGCTAACTATGTCAGGAATGGCAGCGACTTGTAATTGTTAGTCATTAGCATATAATTCACAGCAAAGTGCATAAATTCAGAAAAAAAATGAAAAAACTCACCAGAAACAGCCATTACCCAAAGGGGTCAAACAGCAAATGCACTTGCAGGACACAGCAGGTCCCACATCATAAAAGTGGGGGCAACACAGGTGCAGAATACTGATGAGACAACCTCTCTCAGTCTACCATTTCATGGAGGGGGTGGTTGGTGGTATTAAACATGTACACAGATGAGGTTTGCATAGGGCGCCAGTCACACAGGTACATGAGGTGCACAGTGTCTGGCTTACAGCCTATTAGTTACACCCATACTATTAGATCAGGCGGGCTGCCCAGCACTATATAAAACATCAATTTATACTACCAAGAACTATGGCGGCCTATGTGCCCTGAGCAATCTACTACAGAGCTGCCTGTGTAAACAGGTTTGTAAGTGACCACCAATTGGGGAAGTTTTCCTAATGGATGGTTGTTTAGTGCGGCTAATCAGCCAATTTAGATGGACCATAAGTCATCTCCTAATCACGTCCATTTTCTATTCAGAACTTCCCTTCAACTTCAACGGAATTGCTCAGTAACTATTATGGGCAGCAGGTTGATGGAACCTTTATGTTTATGGATTGTTTGCTTGGAGAAGCTTAGGTAACTTAAATACAATTTTTTTTTTGTACTATTGAATGACACACTGATGGTAAAAAACAAAACTTGGAACGCAAATGGTTGGAAAAATCTTGAGCAAAAAAAATTAGCAATTCTCAACCTGGATAGTTTGTGGCCACTGGACCAGTGCATTGTGAATTTCCTAATATTTGTGCTTCTTTTCATTAGGAGACCCCATGATGACATTACGTTACATTGGGACACATACTGTTCTTGCCATTACGGGTGTCATGATTCTTACTTGTGGCTCTGCTCTCTTGTAAAGCCAATACGTTTTTGTGTGTTATCCTGTGAACTGTATGTTCCGATTCTAGGCCCAGTGTGAGGGGTCTATTAATTAGTGTCCCGTTATGGGTGAGATGTCTGCCTTATCTTGGAGCCTTTTCACACGGAACGCAGCCAGTAAAAGTTCCTGCTTGGCAGTGTGCGTTTCTGGTTCCTGTGAGTTTGTTCTGATCTTGTCCTGCTACTTATTTCCTGGTTCCCCATTTCCTTTCCTCCCCTGCTTGGACTAAACTCCCTGCCTCCCTGACCTTCAGCTTGCTTGGTGACTCCGGATTCGCTCTCTACTCTGTTACTTATGTGTCCTCTTGGCTTCCGACCCTGGCTTGTACTCTGACCTCAGTTCTGCTCCCCTTCTATACTTGACACTACTTATTGACCCTCAGCTCGCGACTTCGGCTTTTCTTGATCCCTTTGTACTGACGTGACCTCCTGGCTTCTGACTCTCGGCTTAGTCGACTATTCTACTGACCTTCCCCACTAGGGTACTAGCCACGTCTATCAAGCAGGCCCCTCATTACACCTAGGTGCTTTACATCCCATTCTGGTTCACTTACTACCTCTAATGGTGTAGCATCACAACGGGGTCTTCTAATCAGAATTAAACAAGAGATACTGCAGGTAGTTGGGGGTTCGCAGGGCTCTGGTCTGGCGGCTATGAGCTACCTTCATGGCTCCTGAACCAGGGTCTTGCAAATCTTTTTGTTCAGCTCTAGTTTTTGTTATTTTTATATATTAAAATTGTTTTCTGTATTAAGCCAGAATTGAAACATTCTCAACTTTTGGAATTTTTTGTTTATACAATATTGACTTTAGGTGAAAATCCTTATTGACATCAATGTATTATTAACTGTGTTATCATCTGTAATTTCCCCACAGCAGGTTTCAACCAGAGAAAAGACAGGGAATGGTTTTATTCTTCATTTCAATTTTTGTAAAGAATGGAATGACACATACAATTGTATCACGCAACATATGTGTTCTAATTCAATCTGGTGCTGCGGTGGTTAATTTGTATATTGGTTTCCAACATTTATTTCCAGTACTTTTCTGATTATGACTCAAAACGGTTTGTATCCATTATGGTTTATGTGTCATAACACATCTATTCTTAGTTCCACCATCTGGAATGTTGCATATATTTTCAGCGCTATGCTTAACACCTTAGGTGCTATGAGTGCGGAATATAACATATTGTCAATCTGATTCACAGCGCTCTTGAAGAAAATGACCAAGGGGTACATGTAACAATTAAATTAGCATTGTGAATTAATATGCATATTACAATAAAATAAGAATAATAGCGCAATACCTGAGTGCTCTATGTTAGTTATATCATGCTGCACATTAGTGTTACAGAAAGATATCAGTTAAATATTACAGTGCATTTCATGTTTTCATTCAATTTACTTATCCAATATAATAAGTGTTTCCTGTGTCATTGATATGGAAATATTGGGGAGAACAGACAGGTAGAATAGCCCTCTTCTATATGTGTTGTCCATCCAAAATGTATAATTTACTAATAGGGCAGATTTACATTGAAATACTGCCACCTACTGGTAAGGAAGTGAAGCATTGACAAGCATTTGTACATAGTCTTTGTTCTGCATAAGATCCCTTGCATGCTAGTTAATAGCCACCTAGATGGACTTAATCAATTATTATTGGGTCCGTCTTGCTTAAATACCAATTTTACAACAACAATAGCATGAAGCGCTATTTTCAATAATGTGCGACACATATGTGAATTAAACCTTATCTGTGTTGTCTGTGTATTTATTAAAATATTATTTGAATTCAGCACTGAGGTTAGGTTTTAATACATTGGTGTATATACAGACTCTGAGTAATAGTGAATAGGGATGAGCCAACCTCGAACGATAAAGTTCGGGGTCCGTATGTCCGGTATTCGAACACGAACAGAGACTTCTCATGGAAGTCCGTGGTTGAGTTCGAATGTTGTTCATATGCTGAATAAAGTTTATTTAAAAATCTAAAAATAAGAAGCGCTGATAGTGTAATACCAGATGAACAAGTGCAGTATATAGGAGATATACACTCACTTAATTTGGTTGTGAGAGTCACAACCACTGATAAGCATGACATAATGCCGTCTGCTGCAGCCCCACGTGGATGAGCGTTCAAAATGGAGTAGAGAAGGGGTTAACGCCGCGCATCAGCCATATGAAACTGTAGAGAAGTTGATGAATAATATCTTTCTTTTATTTCATCAGTCTACGCGTTTCGAGGTCGAAACCTTTTCCTCAGGACTAGTTCATCAACAAAAGCATAGCATAGATCCAGACAGCAGATCTATATACATCTATACATCTGAGATGTATATAGATCTGCTGTCTGGATCTATGCTATGCTTTTGTTGATGTACTGGTCCTGAGGAAGAGGTTTCGACCTCGAAAAGCGTAGACCGATGAAATAAAAGAAAAATATTATTCATCAACTTCTCTACAGTTTCATATGGCTGATGCGTGGCGTTAACCCCTTCTCTACTCCACTTTGAAAGAATAAAGTTTATTAAAAGGCTGCAGTACAGCCAATCAACAAGCTTTTCAGCTGTGGGCACTTCCTCAGCCATCACAGCCATGCGGAGTACTGGCATGGCTGTGATTAGCTGGTTGCATCGCATCATCAGGTCTATATGGTACACTGTCCTCTGGAAGTTGACAAAAGCAAAGTAAGTTCCACCCCTACATATTATACTGTTGCAACTTTTAGTGCATTTCATGGGGCACTAAAGTGTGTTTTTAGTCTTGTTTAACTAATAAAAAGATAAATAATTTTAAAAATGATGTGGATCCCACCCACTTTTTATAACAAACCAATGTAAAGCAGATAGCTGGCGGCTGATATTATCAGACTGGAAAGGCCCATGGTTTTTTGGCCCTCCCAACTTAAAAATAGCAGTCTGCAGCCATCCTAGAAGTGACAAATCCATTAGATGCATCAGTTCTGGTTCTTCATTCTGACTCTTACCGGCTAGTCTGGTACGGAAAAAATCGGGGTAGTAGTTTTGGATTTGATGTCAGCAGTAAATTAAATTGACAGCTGGCATCAAACTGAGGGGTAAGTAATACTGAATTGTCTATCAGACACCCCCATTATTAACCTGGAAAGTGTAAAGTAAAAAAAAAAAAAAATACACACACAGGAAAAAAAAATGTTTATATGAATAAAGATTCTCCCACACTCCCTCGTTCCCCAATTTATTAATTCCAAAAAATTGTTGAAGTTCTGATGTCCCATGACATCCACTTAATCCTATGGAGTTTTGTTCTCAGAACGATTGTCCATAGCATTCCATGGACGTCATGGGATATTTCACCATTGGATTACATTGAAGCTTCCAGGATTTTTTTAAATTAATAAATTGGTGAACGAGGGAGTATGGGGGAATGTTTAGTCAAATAAACTTTTTTTTCCTTTGTGTGCTTTTTTTTAACTATACACTTGCTAGATTAGACGCCTCCCCATTAGTAACCCCTGGGCTTGATGTCAACTGTCAATTCACAGCTGACATCAACCCCATAAGTATTACCCCAATTGAGACTGCACCAGGGCAACCAGGAAGAGCCGAGTAAAGGCTGCTTTACACCTTGCAATTTATCATGCGATCGCATTTGCAATCGCACCCGCCCCCATCGTTTGTGCGGCACGGGCAATTTGTTGCCCGTGTTGCACAAACTAGTAAATCCCCATCACACGTACTTACCTTCCAAACGACCTCGCTGTGGGCTGTGAACATCCACTTCCTGAAGGGGGAAGGACGTTCGGCGTCACAGCGACGTCACACAGCAGCCGATCAATAGAAGTGGAGGGGCGGAGATGAGCGGGACGTAACATCCCACCCACCTCCTTCCTTCGGCATTAACGGCGGGACGCAGGTAAGCTGTGATCATCGTTCCCGGGGTGTCACATGGAGCGATGTGTGCTGCCCCAGGTACGATGAACAATCGGACATTCGATTTTTAGAACATGAGCAACGTGTCAGCGATGAACGAGAAGGTGAGTATTTCTGCTCGTTCACCGCTGTCACACGCTACGATATCACTAACGAGGCCGGATGTGCGTCACGTACGACGTGACCCCGCCAACATCTCGTTAGATATATCGTAGCATGTAAAGCCCGCTTAAAGCACCATAATTGCCTATTTAATCGATGCACCACTTCTGAAGCAGCTGTGGGCTGCTGTTGATAGGTTTGGAGGGGTCAACTAACTATGGCTCTTCCCAGCCTAATAATACCAGCCCCCAGCTCTCTGCCTTACCTTGGATGGTCATGGGGAAGCCCAGACCATTTTTTAAAATGATTTATATAAATAATTTAAAAAACGGTGTAGGATCCCCTCTATTTTTGATTACCAGCCAAGGTAAAGCTGATGGCTGAGTGTTGCAGCCCGCAGTTGTATGTTATAAAAAAAAGGTGGGAACCCACATTATTTTTCTTTTTTAATCTTTATTGTTTGCTGCAGCTTACAAGGAACCTCCACATGCAATTAAGCTTGTTGATTGTCTGCGCTGCAGCTTGTCAACAAACTTTATTAATGTACCAACAGTACCCTAACACTGAACTCGGACAGGGATATTTTTTAAAAGTACGTGTTTGAGTTCAAGCACCAGACTCCAGTGTCCGGTAGGAAGCCCCAACTTTATAGTTCTCTCATCCCTAGTGCAAATAGCCTCTTCAGAAAGGAAGAGAAATTGAACTCCAGTGCCATGTATTGGAGGTACCACTCCTAAAAGTAAATATGGACCTTATAATGAGCCTTGCCATGAGGGTGGAAGCCTACAGACCAGCAAGGGTCAAAGGAGACAGTGTGGAGGAAAGGTGGGTCCCATGTATGAGTATTTTTTTTTTTTTTACAATTTGAAGACTATAGATGACAACTCTTTTATTGTCTTCCATCATGATGAACAAGGAATGATCAGGTGAAACAAGACTCTATCTCATTTATTATTTTCGCACAGGAGGAACCTGTCTGTTGCTTATTTCCAAACAACTTCTATAGTAAGTTTTTGTTTACAAGCTACCAATTGGCTACATATTTATATATTAGTTTAATAGCCTTTTTAGACAAGCAAATCACACCTCTGATACTCACTGAATGATCGATAATAGCTCATTCTCTGCATGAAGGTTGTCATTGTTCTCGGCAGCACATGTCTTGTTTATATGGGACAATGTGCTGCCAAGAACAATAATTTTTAAGCAAAATTAATAATCATTTCCCCTAATAAAAGAGTATTTTGCTTGTATTGGGAGATTAGACGGCCTATTTCCGCTGCCCGATTATCGGGCAATGCTGATACGCTATATAAATGTGCAATGTAAGTGTACCTTAATATTGAAGTTCATCATAGCTGAATGGGCTTGTCTATGGAGTCTGACAATCTCAGGCTGAGTTCACGTGTCCTGTAGTCATCAGAACGGATCTTTCAGAGATCTGTTAACAAAAAAAGTTCTGCAAACGTAACTTTTTTGTCCGTTGTCTGTCGCATCCGTTTTTAAACATAAGAGTCTATGGAGGACAGATCCATTGTCGAATATTACTGGATTTGTAATCCTAGGATGCTATATATTGCCTCTACCTATGGTTCAGTGCCAGTTATATTTCTGCCTTGCAGCTTGTATATTGGTCCTGGTGAGTGTTCCTGATGTGTTCTGCCTCCCTGCTACTGTGTCCTGACTTTTACCCTCCTCCGTTTGTCTGCCTGTCCCGCTACCTGACTTCCCTCTCCTGTCTGTTGTTTGTGTTTCCCCCTATATACCTGATCTCCCAGCTTCTGACTCAGTTCTGTTTTCTGACTTTGATTTTAATCCTCCCTTTGCAGTGACTTGACTTTCCTGGCTAGGCCCTGACTGTTTGACTACTCTATTGCCCCCTTGTGGCTTGCCTGTTAACTACCTGCTGAAGTTACTCTGCTGTACTTCAGCTGCCTTTCCGTTACAGTGTTTCTTTGTCTCTCCTTCACTACTCTGCTGCCACCTAGTGGTGATTATGCTGTACTGCGTCTTACTAGCCTTTGTACAGCGTAACACCCATTAATATCAATGGGTCTGCGCACACATAAGTGATTTCTCATTGACTGTGTGTCCACACATGAATGTCTGTGTGTTTTGCATGGAGACAAGTCCTTTTTTCTCCTGCAGAATTGATATCACATGGACCATACAATAGTGCTATCTGTGTAACACGTAGTGGAGAAAACATGTGTCTCTGAAATAAAATTAATTTCTATACTCACCTCTCTCCAGCGATGCTGTCTTCGGGGTTGCTTTCACTTGCTTCAGGGCCCGCTCATCATGCTCATTGCATATTCACTGCACCCCAGACCCGGAAGCAAGTGTGACTGCAGCTCCGGAGACTAGAGTTGAGCGCTGTTCGCGGTTCGAGGTTCTCCAGTTCGCGGCTCGAGTGATTTTGGGGGATGTTCTAGATAGAACTAGAACTCGAGCTTTTTGCTAAAGCTCGATAGTTCTAGATACGTTCGAGAACGGTTCTAGCAACAAAAAGACCAGCTAATTACTAGCTGGCTTTCCGCTGTAATAGTGTAAGTCACTCTGTGACTCACACTATTATGACATTTCAGTGTATAGTGTGCGGGAACAGCGCATTCAGATCACTGCTGTATGGATAATGGCGGTCGCCATTTTTTTTTTTTTTTCCTTGTCTTCCTTCCCTAAGCGCGCGCGTGTAGTGGGGCGGGCCAGCATGTCAGCCAATCCTAGACACACACACAGCTAAGTGTACTTTTAGCCAGAGAAGCAACGGCATGTGTGATAGGATGTCCATGTCACATGTCCCTGCATTATAAAAACGAGTATCTGCCCGTCCGGACGCCATTATCTCTTCTGCGTCCTTGGTGTCAGTCACCGCTGGCGCAGTGCCTATCTCCGATACTGCTGTGTACGGTCTATACACAGCGCTGTACAGAATAGGGATAGCACTTTCTATCAGTCCTTTTAAGGGCTAATACCGGCAGGGTCAGAGCCATAGGTGACAGGTCCGTGAAAACAGAGTTTAACAGCTACACAAGATGACAGCGTCTGTGTAGCTAAGGTCAGGGATTTCCTCGCTGAAATTTCCCCATTAGGAGGGATAGAAAGGCAGGCTTCCTTTCCTCTACCCAGAGACCCACAACCCTGCCACTGTACCCTCCTGCCCTTTGCACACTCAAACTCATTGTTACTAAGCCATTATACTAGCAAACACTGAGTGAACTTAGTGACATCCTAAACGTGGCTGTTGGACTTCTGTAGTGTCCCACTAGTGCAAAGATATTTGCAGCACGTCTACCTGCATTGCACACTCAAACTCATTGTTACTAAGCCATTATACTAGCAAACACTGAGTGAACTTAGTGGCATCATAAAAGTGCTGTTGGACCTCTGTATTGTCCCACTAGTGCAAAGATATTTGCAGCACGTCTGCCTGCATTGCACACTCAAACTCATTGTTACTAAGCCATTATACTAGCAAACACTGAGTGAACTTAGTGGCATACTAAACGTGGCTGTTGGACTTCTATATTGTCCCACTAGTGCAAAGATATTTGCAGCACGTCTGCCTGCACTGCATACTCAAACTCATTGTTACTAAGCCATTATACTAGCAAACACTGAGTGAACTTAGTGGCATCCTAAACGTGGCTGTTGGACTTCTGTATTGTCCCACTAGTGCAAAGATATTTGCAGCACCTCTGCCTGCATTGCACACTCAAACTCATTGTTACTAAGCCATTATACTAGCAAACACTGAGTGAACTTAGTGGCATCCTAAACGTGGCTGTTGGACTTCTGTATTGTCCCACTAGTGCAAAGATATTTGCAGCACGTCTGCCTGCATTGCACACTCAAACTCATTGTTACTAAGCCATTATACTAGCAAACATTTCTGCCAATTTAAGGGCCGTAGTTGCATTGTCAGGGATAATTATTGTTGTTTATTCTGCTGTTAATAAAGCTAGACCACCGCTGAAATCTACACCACCTCTCAATTTTTACTACCACATTTTAAGTGCACAATCTTGTCGCAATTAAAATGAGTGGCAAAATGACAGATGCTGGTGGAAAGGGGAAGAGGCGTGTTGGAAAAGGAAAAAAAGGGTTTGTCCGTGGGGAAGGTGGCAAAGCTCCATTAACATCTGCTGAAGATAGACCATCTTCCAGCAAACGTAAGATGTCTACTACTTACCGTGGACAATCCGATGTGCTCCCTTTTTTACGGACACGAACAACTGAAACAAAGGTAGATGATGGCCAAAAAAGGAAAATGCTTGAACGGATCTCAAGTGCTCCAACAAGTGCCCTCTCCGCCACCTCAACTACCGCATCCAAAAAACACCAGTCCTCTGAGTTGTCATCCCAATCAAACTTGCTTTATCCCAGCTCTGAAGTCTCCATCCATCTTGCACAGTATGGTGGAACTGAGATGGCTGAGTCTGCAGAGCTGTTCAGTCACACTATAGCCTGGGAATCAGAGGTCTGCTCCCAAGCTACAGTGAGTACAGACCAGGAAATGGTCTGCAGTGATGCCCAGAACCTTTGTGACTCTGATTCAGGCCGTGGGGACCAAGTTTCTGAGCATAATGTTGACCCTTTTTCACAAACTGTAACACCTGTTGTTATAGACAATGGGGAACATACTGATGACGATGAGACGCATATACCAGATTGGGATGACAACTTAAATATTCGGTCAGGGCAAGAAGAGGCTCGGTCTGAGGGTGAGGGGAGGGCAAACACAACAATTGATGAGGAAGTTCTAGATCCCACCTACTGTCAACCCACAGTCAGGTCCTCGAGGAGGTCAACAGAGACGGTGGAGGAGGATGCAACCGACGACGAAGTTACCTTGCGCCTTCCTGGACAGAGTAGGAGTACTGGTAGCACGTCTACAACTGCATCCTCAGCCACCACTGTGCCTCTGAGCACTAGTCGGGGTGGATCAGCAGGTCGCATGCACTCTAAGCCTTGCCTAGCCTGGTTCTTTTTTGACATAGCAAAAGATCACACAAATTATGTGATCTGTAAAATTTGTCGTGATTCTGTTAGTAGAGGGCAAAACCTCAGCAGTTTGACAACTTCTTCCATGAATCGTCACATGAATAAATATCATATGTCCCGGTGGGAAGCTCACCGTGCTGAAATGCAGCCTAGCGGAGCGAACAATCCACCGCCTGCCCCTTCTAGTGCATCTGCGCGCTCTTCATCTTCTAGGACTGTGTGGACAGCTGTCACACCTGGTTTTCCACGCACAACTTCCACCACTGTAACCGCAACAGGCAGTTTGCTTGGTAGGTCGTCAGTTGGTTTGGAAGGGGAAACAAGTACGTGTGTACAGCTCTCTCAGACATCGATAGCACCAACGTTGGAGAAATGCGACATCATGTCTACGCCTGCACTTTCCTCACAAAGCTGCATTTTTCCAGGGACACCCTACTCAACACCGTCTACACACAGCAGCCAGATCTCTGTCCCTCAGATGTGGACAAATAAAAGGCCATTTCCTGTGACCCATGACAAAGCTAAGAGGTTGACTTTATCCCTCTGTAAGCTCTTGGCTACCGAAATGCTGCCTTTCCGCCTGGTGGACACACAGGATTTTAGAGACCTTATGTCTGTCGCTGTACCCCAGTACCAGATGCCCAGTCGCCACTACTTCTCTAAGAAAGGTGTGCCCGCGCTACACCAGCATGTCGCACACAACATCACCGCTTCCTTGAGAAACTCTGTGTGTGAACGGGTGCATTTCACCACAGATACTTGGACCAGTAAGCATGGACAGGGACGTTACATGTCGCTGACTGGGCACTGGGTAACTATGGTGATAGATGGTGAAGGGTCTGCTGCACAAGTCTTGCCATCCCCACGACTTGTGTGTCAATCCTCTGTCTGTCCAAGTTCCGCCACTGCTTCTGCCTCCTCCACCTCATCTGGTTCCTCCACCTCCGCCCCAAGCCTGCCTTGTCAGGCCACCAGCATTCTCACTGCGCAGAAGGAATCACGCACCCCTCATTACTATGCTGGCAGCAGAGCGCAACGGCATCAGGCGGTCTTTAGCTTGACATGTCTTGGAAATAGGAGTCACACAGCTGAGGAGTTGTGGTCAGCTCTGCGGTCCGAGTTTAATAAATGGTTGTCTCCACTCAACCTGCAGCCTGGTAAGGCCGTGTGCGACAATGCTGCAAACCTGGGTGCGGCCCTTCGCCTGGGCAAGGTGACACACGTGCCTTGTATGGCTCACGTGTTAAACCTTGCTGTCCAGCAATTTTTAACACACTATCCCGGCCTAGATGGCCTTCTGACCAGGGCACGAAAACTGTCTGCTCACTTCCGCCGTTCAACCGCCGCAGCTGAGCGACTTGCATCGCTCCAGAAGTCTTTCGGCCTGCCGGTTCATCGCCTGAAATGCGATATGGCGACACGCTGGAATTCGACTCTCCACATGTTACAGCGACTGTGGCAGCACTGCCGAGCCCTGGTGCAATACGTCATGACGTATAGCCTGGGCCAACGAGATGCAGAGGTGGGGCAGATCACCCTGATGGAGTGGTCTCAGATCAAGGACCTATGCACCCTTCTGCACAGTTTCGACATGGTGACGAATATGTTTAGCGCTGACAATGCCATTATCAGCATGACAATTCCAGTCATTTACATGCTGGAACCCTATATAAAACAAGAAAAAACAGCATAAAAACAACCTCCACTCAAAAATATTATGTATTGCAAAGTGTGCACAGTACCAACATTCAAGCTGTACTATTGAAAAAATGAGATTTTTGGCAAAAAATTGCAATTTTTCGAGCCACCCCGCCAACGTCACGGCAAATCTCCTGGGGCAGTCCTTACACTAAAATATTTTTATTTAAAGTGTGCCATGTGGCCTCACATATGCAAAATTAGGACTGCACAGCACGTACCTTGTGCTTTTCAGTCACCGTCTCCATGACTGATTCATGGTTGTGGGCGGGACAGGCCCGAGCACATGCTGCTTAGAATAAATAGCCAGTGGACGGGGTTGGATGGCAAGTGTGAACAGCCACCAACCGCCAAAAATCAGGAGAGATGGAAAAATAAACATGAGGTGCACTGCAAGATGAGAACCAACTGGGACCCTATATAACAAGAAAAAACAGCATAAAAACAACCTCCACTCAAAAATATTATGTATTGCAAAGTGTGCACAGTACCAACATTCCAAGCTGTACTATTGAAAAAATGAGATTTTTGGCAAAAAATTGCAATTTTTCGAGCCACCCCGCCAACGTCACGGCAAATCTCCTGGGGCAGTCCTAACACTAAAATATTTTTATTTAAAGTGTGCCATGTGGCCTCACATATGCAAAATTAGGACTGCACAGCACGTACCTTGTGCTTTTCAGTCACCGTCTCCATGACTGATTCATGGTTGTGGGCGGGACAGGCCCGAGCACATGCTGCTTAGAATAAATAGCCAGTGGACGGGGTTGGATGGCAAGTGTGAACAGCCACCAACCGCCAAAAATCAGGAGAGATGGAAAAATAAACATGAGGTGCACTGCAAGATGAGAACCAACTGGGACCCTATATAACAAGAAAAAACAGCATAAAAACAACCTCCACTCAAAAATATTATGTATTGCAAAGTGTGCACAGTACCAACATTCCAAGCTGTACTATTGAAAAAATGAGATTTTTGGCAAAAAATTGCAATTTTTCGAGCCACCCCGCCAACGTCACGGCAAATCTCCTGGGGCAGTCCTAACACTAAAATATTTTTATTTAAAGTGTGCCATGTGGCCTCACATATGCAAAATTAGGACTGCACAGCACGTACCTTGTGCTTTTCAGTCACCGTCTCCATGACTGATTCATGGTTGTGGGCGGGACAGGCCCGAGCACATGCTGCTTAGAATAAATAGCCAGTGGACGGGGTTGGATGGCAAGTGTGAACAGCCACCAACCGCCAAAAATCAGGACAGATGGAAAAATAAACATGAGGTGCACTGCAAGATGAGAACCAACTGGGACCCTATATAACAAGAAAAAACAGCATAAAAACAACCTCCACTCAAAAATATTATGTATTGCAAAGTGTGCACAGTACCAACATTCCGAGCTGTACTATTGAAAAAATGAGATTTTTGGCAAAAAATTGCAATTTTTCGAGCCACCCCGCCAACGTCACGGCAAATCTCCTGGGGCAGTCCTAACACTAAAATATTTTTATTTAAAGTGTGCCATGTGGCCTCACATATGCAAAATTAGGACTGCACAGCACGTACCTTGTGCTTTTCAGTCACCGTCTCCATGACTGATTCATGGTTGTGGGCGGGACAGGCCCGAGCACATGCTGCTTAGAATAAATAGCCAGTGGACGGGGTTGGATGGCAAGTGTGAACAGCCACCAACCGCCAAAAATCAGGACAGATGGAAAAATAAACATGAGGTGCACTGCAAGATGAGAACCAACTGGGACCCTATATAACAAGAAAAAACAACATAAAAACAACCTCCACTCAAAAATATTATGTATTGCAAAGTGTGCACAGTACCAACATTCCAAGCTGTACTATTGAAAAAATGAGATTTTTGGCAAAAAATTGCAATTTTTCGAGCCACCCCGCCAACGTCACGGCAAATCTCCTGGGGCAGTCCTAACACTAAAATATTTTTATTTAAAGTGTGCCATGTGGCCTCACATATGCAAAATTAGGACTGCACAGCACGTACCTTGTGCTTTTCAGTCACCGTCTCCATGACTGATTCATGGTTGTGGGTGGGACAGGCCCGAGCACATGCTGCTTAGAATAATTAGCCAGTGGACGGGGTTGGATGGCAAGTGTGAACAGCCACCAACCGCCAAAAATCAGGACAGATGGAAAAAAAAACATGAGGTGCACTGCAAGATGAGAACCAACTGGGACCCTATATAACAAGATTTTATAGATTTTCCTAATTTTGCATATGTGAGGCCACATGGCACACTTTAAATAAAAATATTTTAGTGTTAGGACTGCCCCAGGAGATTTGCCGTGACGTTGGCGGGGTGGCTCGAAAAATTGCAATTTTTTGCCAAAAATCTCATTTTTTCAATAGTACAGCTTGGAATGTTGGTACTGTGCACACTTTGCAATACATAATATTTTTGAGTGGAGGTTGTATTTACATGCTGGAGCACACACTAAACACTATTCGGAGTCAGGGGGTGAGACAACAGGAAGGGGAAGAACTACAGGAGGATTCAAATGCGCAAGACACAACAACATCACCAAGGTCCAGACGTTCATCATCACCAACGCGGCAGGCATGGGACCATGGGGGACAGGGATCAACAAGGGCGCATGGTAGCAGGCGAAATGTTGAGGAAGGTGCAGGAGAACATGAAGAAATGGATGACGAACTGTCCATGGACATGGAAGACTCAGTGGATGAGGGAGACCTTGGTCAAATTTCAGTTGAAAGAGGTTGGGGGGAGATGTCAGATGAAGAAAGAACGGTTAGCACCTCTATGCCACAAACACAGCGTGGACTTGGTCCGCATGGCTGCGCAAGACACATGAGCGCCTTCTTGCTGCACTACCTCCAACATGACCCTCGTATTGTCAAAATTAGAAGTGATGATGACTACTGGCTTGCCACACTATTAGATCCCCGGTACAAGTCCAAATTTTGTGACATAATTCCAGCCATAGAAAGGGACGCACGTATGCAGGAGTATCAGCAGAAGCTGTTACTCGATCTTAGCTCGGCTTTTCCACCAATGAACCGTGCAGATGCAGGGAGTGAATCTCCCAGTTGTAACTTGACAAACATGGGACGGTCTCGTCATCTTCAACAGTCTACCCGTACCAGTAGCACCATATCTGGTGCTGGTAACAGCAATTTTATGGAATCTTTTCATAATTTTTTTAGACCGTCCTTTGCAAGGCCACCAGAGACAACAAGTCTGACACATAGTCAACGGCTGGAGAGGATGATACAGGAGTATCTCCAAATGAACATTAATGCCATGACTTTACAAATGGAGCCTTGCTCATTTTTGGCTTCAAATCTTGAAAAATGGCCAGAGCTCTCAACTTATGCCTTGGAGATTTTGTTGTGTCCAGCTGCCAGCGTTGTCTCTGAACGTGTCTTCAGTGCTGCTGGGTGTGTGCTGACAGATAAGCGCACACGTCTGTAGAGTGACAATGTGGACAGACTAACGTTCATCAAAATGAACAAGTCATTGATCCACAAGGAATTTACTACCCCTGCGTCATCCTGGGGAGAGTAAATGCTTGTGGATTGGAATGTGCTTGATGCAAATCAAAACATCCTGTTTGCAACTAGGGCACAAGTGCTGCCACTGATGGGGTGTCTGTGTGGCCCAATTTTTGGAAAAAAGGGAGACTCCACTTGGAGTAACCCTTGCTTACAGTGTTTTTAAAAAGGAGCAAAGATGAACAGAGCTGGGATCAGGAAAGACTTAGCTACCTACCCCGGTGTCATCCTGGGGACAGTTAAGGATGGCGTATTTTTGAATGTGCTTGATGAAAATCTAGCTGTGAAGTGTACAACTGGGGCACAAGTGCTGCCACTGAAGGGGTTAGTGTCTGTGGGGCCCAATTTTTGGAAAAAAGGGAGACTCCACTTGGAGTAACCCTTGCTTACAGTGTTTTTAAAAAGGAGCCAAGATGAACAGATCTGGGATCAGGAAAGACTTTGCTACCTACCCCGGTGTCATCCTGGGGACGGTTAAGAATGGCGTATTTTTGAATGTGCTTGATGCAAATCTAGCTGTGAAGTGTACAACTGGGGCACAACTGCTGCCACTGAAGGGGTGGGTGTGTGTGTGGCCCAATTTTTGGAAAAAAGGGAGACTCCGCTTGGAGTCATCTTGCGGTGTTTTACATGATTTTAGAAGGGCGTGCCATGCCTATATCTGTGTCTCCTCCTCTTTTTCCTTGTCCAGCTCTTTTGTTTTCGCATGAGTTTATGTCCTTGTCACTTTCCCATGTGTTGTGTTGTGAGTTGTTTGTCACTTTTTGGACACCTTTGAGGGTGTTTTTTAGGTGTTTTTATGTGTTTGTGATTGCCTGCCATTGTTTCCTATGCAGTTCGAGTTCGGTTCGTTGAACGTTCGACGAACTGAACTCGAACGAGACATCCGTTCGACGAACCGAACTCGAGCCGAATCACAACCGGTTCGCTCATCTCTACCGGAGACATCAGCACACCAAGGACAGCAGCACCGGAGACAAGTGAGTAAAAATTTCTTGATCTCATTGTGCTATCATGGATAGCACACGGAGAACACATGTGTGCCAAAATCACGGCACACGGAGAGTCATACGCACCTTCAACACGTCGGTATGTTTTTCCCTGATGTGAGTCAGAGGCCTAATAAAGTGTAAAGGCTGCTTTACACGCTGCGAAATCGGTATCGCTATCGCTTGCGTGGGTACCCGCCCCCATCTGTTGTGCGACACGGGCAAATCGCTGCCCGTGCCGCACAATATCACCCAGACCCGTCACACTACTTACCTGCCCGGCGACGTCGCTGTGACCGGCGAACCGCCTCCTTTCTAAGGGGCGCTGTTCGTTCAGCGTCAAAGCAACGTCACAGCTGCGTCACTGAACCGCCGCTCAAGAGAAGCGGAGGGTCGGAGATGAGCGGGACGTAACATCCCGCCCACCTCCTTCCTTCAGCATAGCGGCCGGGAGGTAGGTAAGGAGAGCTTCCTCGTTCCTGCGGTGTCACACGGAGCGATGTGTGCTGCCGCAGGAACGAGGAACAACTTTGTTACTGCTGCAGTAACGATTTTTGAGAATGGACCCCCATGTCACCCATGAGCGATTTTGCACGTTTTTGCAATGATGCAAAATCGCTCATAGGTGTCACACGCAATGGTATCGCTAATGCGGCCGGATGTGCGTCACTAATTCCGTGACCCCAACGAGTTCGCATTAACAATGTCGTAGCGTGTAAAGCCCCCTTTAGGCAAGGAATCAAAAATACTGAACCAGAGCAAATCATATAAACCTTTTATCTATATTGCCATATATGATTCCCCAATATTATGTAATACATGAGCTCACGTCTTTAGTGGTCAGAGCTAAAACTATTTATCCAAATCAATTATTTTGGAAGCAGTTTGTCTCTCCCCTATTCATTTCATCTGGTTCTAGACTCCTCAATGTGTCCCTAGCTGCATATGAATGGTTCTTGCTGCGATAACATCAAAACAGTTTATTAAAGCAATATCTTTTATCACCAAAGAGGGGATGAGTGGAAAATCATTTTGGTCACTTGGCAATGATGCACTCTGTCACACAAGATTGCAATCTCTCCAAACATACACGCATTTAAAAGCTGATTGAAATCAAGAAATGTTTCAGATTATATCATCATGTCTACCTATAAGAAAGCTCTGTCCTCTCTGCATCAGATGGTAATTTACTAGACTTACTTGTATAGACTTTTTTTTTATTCTATAGTTGTCTGTTATATTACAGAAGATAAAGCAATCCAGATGTTAGGTCATTAAGAATTTTTTTTTTACTTTTATCAAAACACATCATTTAAGCTATGGTAAAAAAAAAAGTTTTTTTTATTTAACTCTTTTTAACCCCTTCATGATGTGGCCAATTCAGTTTTGCGTTTTCGTTTTTTCCTCCCCTTCTTCCCAGAGCCATAACATATTTTTCATTTTTCTGGTCACATAGACATATCAGGGTTTGTTTTTTGCAGGACAAGATGCACTTTTGGATGTCAATATTCATTTTATCACTGTAAAACTGGGAAACAAAAACTCTTAATGTTGAGAAATCGTGAAAAAAACCTGAATTCTGACAAAGTTTTTTGGGTATTGTTTTATGGTCTACATTAAGTGGAAAAAATTACCTCTGAATATGATTATTTTCATCAGTAGGATTATGGTGATACCAGTTTTTTTATTATTTTAGTAGTGAGAAAAAAAATCAAAAGTTTGTAAAAGAAAATTGGGGGCTTGTGTTGCCATTTTTCAACACACTTAATATTTTCATTTTTTGGTCGATGCAGCCATGCGATGGTGTAGTAAGGAAAGTAATTATGAAATTATCTATATATATAATTGCCTTATTCTGTCTGTCTGTCTGTCTTGCTCCAAAATTCTGTCGTTACCGCGACCAGCGTCTCATTGGCCGCTCGCCTCGGCTCCGCCCCCCCGCACAGATTGGCTGCTCGCCCAGGCTCTGCCCCCACACGGATTGGCCTCTCGCCCCGGCCCCCTGCACGCATTGGCAACTCGTCCGCGCCCCGCCCCCCTCACGCATTGCACGCTCGCTCTGGTCCCTCCCCCCGCACGCATTCCCCGAACCGACACGGAGCCCCAACTCCCAGGTGAGTGCTGTACCCCTGGGAGCCCACACCAGCGTACGCCGGCAACCCAGCCGACACATACCCTCGCATTGCTGGGGTTGCCGGCGTACACTGGTGTGGGCTCCCATGCGTGCGGGGTGCGGGGTACGCTGGTAACCATGGTACACATCGGGTAATATTGTGTAGCATGGTTACCAGCGTACACCGGCTTCCGGTACACATGTGCAGTAGAGAGAAGACAGAAGAAAGAAGACCCCCGATCATACTCACCAGAAGCCGACCGGGAGCAGGTGAGCGCATCAAGGTCCTTCAGCGGCGGAACACACACACACGCACACACATAAGAACAGACACACACACACATCAGATCACACTCACTCTCACACACACCTCACACACACATCAGATCGCATCCACACACTCACAACATCCAGTGATATCGCTTGCTTCTTGGCGGCGATACTGTGCGTGCACTGACCTTCCAGGACCTGCTGAAGGATCACATGGCCGGAAGCATGTGGTATCTCCGGATGTTGTGAGTGTGAGCGCGTATGTGCGATATCGTCAATGTGTGTGTGCGTGTATGCGATCGGGTGTGTGCGTGTATGTGATCGGGTGTGTGCGTGTATGCAATCGGATGTGTGCGTGTATGCGATCGGATGTGTGCGTGTATGCGATCGGATGTGTGCGTATATGCGATCGGATGTGTGCGTGTATGCGATCGGATGTGTGCGTGTCGGCAGAAGGCAGAGGAGCACTGCGTGCAGCACAGCTGCTGGGACCGCCCACCGGAGGGCACAGGCAGAAGTGGGGTGTGAGTGTATGCGATCAGATGTGTGCGTGTATACTGTCTGATGTGTGACTGTGGAGCACGATGGGGAGTGCGCAGCATGGGGGATGGAGCACGATGGGGAGTGCGCAGCATGGGGGATAGAGCACGATGGGGGGTGCACAGAATGGGGGATGGAGCACGATAGGGAGTGCGCAGCATGGGGGATGGAGCACGATGGGGGGTGCGCAGCATGGGGGATGGAGCATGATGGGGGGTGCGCAGCATGGGGGATGGAGCACGATGGGGAGTACGCAGCATGGGGGATGGAGCACGATGGGGAGTGCGCAGCATGGGGGATGGAGCATGATGGGGAGTGCGCAGCATGGGGGATGGAGCAGGATGGGGGGTGTGCAGCATGGGGGATGGAGCACGATGGGGAGTGCGCAGCATGGGGGATGGAGTATGATGGGGGTGCGCAGCATGGGGGATGGAGCACGATGGGGGGTGCACAGCATGGGGGATGGAGCATGATAGGGATTGCGCAGCATGGGGGATGGAGCACGATGGGGAGTGCGCAGCATGGGGGATGGAGCACGATGGGGAGTGCGCAGCATGGGGGATGGAGCACGATGGGAGGTGCGCAGCATGGGGGATGGAGCATGATGGGGGGTGCGCAGCATGGGGGATGGAGCACGATGGGGGGTGCGCAGCATGGGGGATGGAGCATGATAGGGATTGCGCAGCATGGGGGATGGAGCATGATGGGGAGTGCGCAGCATGGGGGATGGAGCACGATGGGGGCTGCGCAGCATGGGGGATGGAGCACAATGGGGGGTGCACAGCATGGGGGATGGAGCACGATGGGGAGTGCGCAGCAAGGGGGATGGAGCACGATCTGGAGTGCGCAGCATAAGGGATGGAGCACGATGGAGGGTGCGCAGCATGGGGGATGGAGCACGATGGGGGGGTGCGCAGCAGGGGGGATGGAGCACGATGGGGGGTTCGCAGCATGGGGGATGGAGCACAATGGGAGATGCGCAGCATGGGGGATGGAGAACGATGGGGGGTGCGCATCATGGGGGATGGAGCACGATGGGGGGTGCGCAGCATGGGGGATGGAGCACGATGGGGGGTGCGCAGCATGGCGGATGGAGCACGATGGGGGTGCGCAGCATGGGGGATGGAGCACGATGGGGGGTGTGCAGCATGGGGGATGGAGCACGATGGGGGGTGCGCAGCATGGGGGATGGAGCGCGATGGGTGTGTGCAGCATGGGGGATGGAGCACGATGGGGGGGTGCGCAGCATGGGGGATGGAGCACGATGGGGGTGCACACCTCCCCCCAAAACACACACACACACTGCCACACGCATACCGCACAACACACCACACACACACTGTGAACCACAAACACCGCCCTACACAGACACCCACACACACAGACAACGCCGCACACACACAACACCCAACACACAAACACCGCAGCATGCACAAATATACGCACATACCGCGCAACACACACACATTGCACAAAACATACCTCCCCCCAAAACACACACACGCACCCCACACCCACACCCACACAAACCGCGCAACACACACAGCACCACACACAGACAACACTGCAGACACACAGCGCTCCACAAACAACACAACACACACACAGCGCTCCACACAAACAACACCGCTCTCACACACCCACACCCAGACAACACCCAGAACATTTACAGCCCCTACACAAACACTTGGCAACTACACACAACAACATCAATATATATAACAAAAATCATACATTAGCTACATGATAAATTCTAGAATACCCGATGCGTTAGAATCGGGCCACCTTCTAGTATATATATATATATATATATATATATATATATATATACACACAGGGTGGCCCAAAAGTAGGTGGACAGTATGCGTAGTAGATTTTTCAAACATGGTGTAAAGTGAAACTGACTCAGTTGCCCTTAGCAACCAATCAGATTCCACTTTTAATTCTTCACAGACTCCCTGGAAAATGAAAGGTGGAATGTGATTGGTTGCTAAGGGCAACTGAGTCCGTTTCACAGATCCAGTTTTCACAGATAAATATCCCCCAAATCTGTTTTCTTTTCAGATAATTCAGATAACCCATAATGGCAAATAATTAAAATACAGATCAAAGAAAATTTTAAAAGAGTATTGGAAATCTCAAAATGCTGAAACCGTTAGAGTAAATTGGGTTGAAACATTTGGTACTCAAGCCCCAAAGAGACAAACCATTTACCGCATTCGTGACAAATTCGATGCCACTGGCTCAATCCTTAATGCTCCAAAAACTGGTCGACCCAAAACAGCCTGTACAGAAAATAATAAACAACTTATTGCTGAAACATTTGTTCAGTATCCAAAAAAGTCCCCCAGAAGAGTCTCTTTAGAATTGGGAATTTTACGAGCTTCTATCATGCGAATCCTGCAATGTTTTGGGTAGAAAGCTTATCGTCCATGTCTAATTCATGGTTTATTGGAGGATGATCCAGACAGGCGGCTGCAATTTAGTGAGATTATGCTTAACGAAATTGAAGAAAATCCAGTAATTTTAGATAACATTATGCGGAGTGATGACGCTTCTTTTAAATTATCCGGCCATACTAACAGACATAATTGTATTTACTGGTAGAATGAGAACATGCATTTAACATTAGAGCAACAACTAAATGAGCCTGGTGTCAATGTTTGGGGTGGTACTTCAAGTTTTGTTGTTTTAGGACCAATATTTTTTGATGGAACAGTCACAGGAGATAAGTATCTCGAAATTCTAATGAATCAAGTTGTTCCCCAGTTACAGTAGCAGCCTAATTCAAATGACCTTTATTTCCAACAAGATGGAGCCCCTCCACATTATTCAAGAGTAGTCCACGAGTATCTTGATGAACATTTCCTAATAAATGGATTGGCTGAAGAGGCCCACTTGATTGGCCGGCACGTTCACCAGACTTCACCCCAATGGATTTTTTCTTTCGGGCAGTACTCAAGGACAAAGTTTATAGTCAAAAACCAAAAAGTGTCAGTGATTTAAAAAATTACATAAAAGATGCATTTCAAGAAATTAATACCCAAAGAGACTTGTGCAAAAATGTTTGTTGAAGCGTAAGAGGCAGACTTCAAAGCTGTGCAAATTGTAATGGAAAACAGTTTGAGCACCTGCGTTGATAACATTTAAAGGGGTGGTTCACCCATATTTTTTATTGTCTAGATCGATATTATATTGAGAAACAATGTTTCTCTCAAATACCTTGTGTTGTCAATAGTGCCTGTGAGAGGCGCTATTGCAGACCGCTGCTCCCCGTCCAGTGACGTACCCGTGCAATGCTGCCTCGTCACATCCGTGCAGCCGGCTACAGTCTTCCAGACTCTGAGCTGTGAGCGGTGTTTCACTGCTGTCACAGCCCATTTGCTCCCCCCTCCTCCTCCCTCCTCCCTCCTAGCACAGCACAGCGCGTCTCCTGCTCCCCCTCCCTCCAGCAGGGAGCAGATGGGCTCAGAATGTAGCCAGCTGCACGGATGTGACGAGGCAGCATTGGACGGGTACGTCACTGGACGGGGAGCAGCGGTCTGCAATAGCGCCTCTCACAGGCACTATTGACAACACAAGGTATTTAAGAGAAACATTGTTTCTCAATATAATATTGATCTAGACAATAAAAAATATGGGTGAACCACCTCTTTAAGGGTTTTTGTATTATTGTTCAGAATAAAATTTAATTGTCAATGTTATGCTTGTGTTAGGAAATATAAATTTATATATAAATCAAAAAAAATGTTATTATTTTCTGTCCACCTACTTTTGGACCACCCTGTGTATATATATATATATATATATATATATATATATATATACAGTACAGGCCAAACGTTTGGACACACCTTCTCATTCAAAGAGTTTTCTTTATTTTCAGGACTCTGAAAATTGTAGATTCACATTGTAGGCATCAAAACTATGAATTAAAACATGTGGAATGAAATACTTAAAAGAGTGTGAAACAACTGAAAATATGTATTATATTCTAGGTTCTTCAAAGTAGCCACCTTTTGCTTTCATTACTACTTTGCACATTCTTGGCATTCTCTTGATGAGCTTCAAGAGGTAGTCACTAGAAATGGTTTTTCCAACAGTCTTGAAGGAGTTCCCAGAGATGCTTAGCACTTGTCGGCCCTTTTGCCTTCACTCTGTGGTCCAGCTCACCCCAAACCATCTCGATTGGGTTCAGGTCTGGTGACTGTGGAGACCAGGTCAGCTGGTGTAGTGCCCCATCACTCTCCTTCTTGGTCAAATAGCCCTTACACAGCCTGGAGGTGTGTTTGGGGTCATTGTCCTGTTGAAAAATAAATGATGGTCCAACTAAACACAAACCGGATGGAATAGCACGCCGCTGCAAGATGCTGTGGTAGGCATGCTGGTTCTGTATGCCTTCAATTTTGAAGAAATTCCCAACAGTGTCATCAGCGAAGCACCCCCACACCATCACACCTCCTCCTCCATGCTTCACGGTGGGAACCAGCCATGTAGATTCCATCCGTTCACCTTTTCTACAAAGACACGATGGTTGGATCCAAAAATCTCAAATTTGGACTCATCAGAACAAAGCACAGATTTCCACTGGTCTAATGTCAATTCCTTGTGTTCTTTAGCCTAAACAAGTCTTTTCTGCTCGTTGCCTGTCCTTAGCAGTGGTTTCCTAGCAGCTATTTTACCATGAAGGCCTGCTGCACAAAGTCTCCTCTTAACAGTTATTCTAGAGATGAGAAGGTGTGTCCAAACTTTTGGTCTGTACTGTGTGTGTGTGTGTATATATATATATATATATATATATATATATATACTAGAAGGTGGCCCGATTCTACGCATCGGGTATTCTAGAATTTACGTATTGTGTAGTTCATGTATGATTTTTGTTATATGTATATATATATATATATATATATATATATATATATATATATATAGATGTTGTTGTGTGTAGTTACCAAGTGTTTGTGTAGGGCGCTGTACATGTTCTGAGTGTCGCGGGGGGTGAGAGCGGTGTTGTATGTGTGTTGCGTGTGTTGCGTTGTTTGTGGAGCGCTGTGTGTCTGTAGCGTTGTGTGTGTGTGTGTGTTGTGCGGTTTGTGTGTGTGGTGTGTTTTGGGGGAGGTATGTTTTGAGCAATGTGTGTGTTGTGCAGTATGTGCGTATATTTGTGTGTGCAGCGTTGTCTGTGTGTGTGGGTGTCTGTGTAGGGCGTTGTTTGTGATTCCTAGTGTGTGTGTGTTGTGCAGTGCGCGTGTGTGTGTGTTGGGGGGAGGTGTGCACCTCCCATCGTGCTCCATCCCCCATGCTGCGCACCCCCCATCGTGCTGCATCCCCCATGCTGCGCACTCCCAAACATGGTCCATCCGCCATGCTGCGCACTCCCAAACGTGCTCCATCCGCCATACTGCGCACTCCCCATCGTGCTGCATCCCCCATGCTGCGCACTCCCAAACGTGCTCCATCCGCCATGCTGCGCACTCCCCATCGTGCTCTATCCGCCATGCTGCACACTCCCAAACGTGCTCCATCCGCCATGCTGCGCACTCCCAAACGTGCTCCATCCGCCATGCTGCGCACCCCCTATCATGCTCCATCCGCCATGCTGCGTACTCCCAAACGTGCTCCACCAGCCATGCTGCGCACTCCCAAACGTGCTCCATCCGCCATGCTGCGCACTCCCAAACGTGCTCCATCCGCCATGCTGCGCACTCCCAAACGTGGTGCATCCGCCATGCTGCGCACTCCCAAACGTGGTCCATCCGCCATGCTGCGCACTCCCAAACGTGCTCCATCCGCCATGCTGCGCACTCCCAAACGTGCTCCATCCACCATACTGCGCACTCCCCATCGTGCACCATCCGGCATGCTGCGCACTCCCACACGTGCTCCATCCGCCATGCTGCGCACTCCCAAACGTGCTCCATCCGCCATGCTGCGCACTCCCAAACGTGCTCCATCCACCATGCTGCGCACTCCCAAACGTGCTCCATCCGCCATGCTGCGCACTCCCAAACGTGCTCCATCCGCCATGCTGCGCACTCCCAAACGTGCTCCATCCGCCATGCTGCGCACTCCCAAACGTGGTCCATTCGCCATGCTGCGCACTCCCAAACGTGGTCCATCCGCCATGCTGCGCACTCCCAAACGTGCTCCATCCGCCATGCTGCGCACTCCCAAACGTGCTCCATCCGCCATACTGCGCACTCTCCATCGTGCACCATCCGGCATGCTGCGCACTCCCAAATGTGCTCCATCCGCCATGCTGCGCACTCCCAAACGTGCTCCATCCGCCATGCTGCGCACTCCCAAACGTGCTCCATCCGCCATGCTGCGCACTCCCAAACGTGCTCCATCCGCCATGCTGCGCACTCCCAAACGTGGTCCATCCGCCATGCTGCGCACTCCCAAACGTGCTCCATCCACCATGCTGCGCACTCCCAAACGTGCTCCATCCGCCATACTGCGCACTCCCAAACGTGCTCCATCCGCCATACTGCGCACTCCCCATCGTGCACCATCCGGCATGCTGCGCACTCCCAAACGTGCTCCATCCGTCATGCTGCGCACTCCCAAACGTGCTCCATCCGTCATGCTGCGCACTCCCAAACGTGCTCCATCCGCCATGCTGCGCACTCCCAAACGTGCTCCATCCGCCATGCTGCGCACCCCCCATCATGCTCCATCCGCTGGGAGTGCGCAGCATGCCGGATGGTGCACGATGGGGAGTGCGCAGTATGGCGGATGGAGCACGTTTGGGAGTGCGCAGTATGGCGGATGGAGCACGTTTGGGAGTGCGCAGCATGGCGGATGGACCACGTTTGGGAGTGCGCAGCATGGCGGATGGACCACGTTTGGGAGTGCGCAGCATGGCGGATGGACCACGTTTGGGAGTGCGCAGCATGGCGGATGGAGCACGTTTGGGAGTGCGCAGCATGGCGGATGGAGCACGTTTGGGAGTGCGCAGCATGGCGGATGGAGCATGATGGGGGGTGCGCAGCATGGCGGATGGAGCACTTTTGGGAGTGTGCAGCATGGTGGATAGAGCACGATGGGGAGTGCGCAGCATGGCGGATGAAGCACGTTTGAGAGTGCGCAGCATGGGGGATGGAGCACGTTTGGGAGTGTGCAGCATGGCGGATAGAGCACGATGGGGAGTGCGCAGTATGGCGGATGGAGCACGTTTGGGAGTGCGCAGCATGGCGGATGGAGCACGTTTGGGAGTGTGCAGCATGGCGGATAGAGCACGATGGGGAGTGCGCAGCATGGCGGATGGAGCACGTTTGGGAGTGCGCAGCATGGGGGATGCAGCACGATGGGGAGTGCGCAGTATGGCGGATGGAGCACGTTTGCTCAGCCTCTCTCCTTCCAGCCTCCCTCAGCATCAGCCTCCCCCTCCCAGCCTTCCCCAAGATCAGCCTCTCTGCTCCCAGCCTCCTCCAGCACGCCGTGCTCCTCTGCCGACACTCACCCACACCCGATCGCATCCACTCACCCACACAACCGATCGCATCTACTCACACACACAACCGATCGCATCCACTCACACACACAACCGATCGCATGCACTCACACACACAACCGATCGCATGCACTCACACACACAACCGATCGCATCCACTCACACACACAACCGATCGTATCCACTCACACACACAACCGATCGCATACACTCACACACACAACCGATCGCATCCACTCACACACACCCGATCGCATCCACTCACACACACAACCGATCGCATCCACTCACACACACAACCGATCGCATCCACTCACACACACAACCGATCGCATCCACTCACACACACAACCGATCGCATGCACTCACACACACAACCGATCGCATGCACTCACACACACAACCGATCGCATCCACTCACACACACAACCGATCGCATACACTCACACACACAACCGATCGCATCCATTCACACACACAACCGATCGCATCCACTCACACACACAACCGATCGCATCCACTCACACACACAACCGATCGCATCCACTCACACACACCCGATCGCATCCACTCACACACACAACCGATCGCATCCACTCACACACACAACCGATCGCATCCACTCACACACACAACCGATCGCATCCACTCACACACACAACCGATCGCATGCACTCACACACACAACCGATCGCATCCACTCACACACACAACCGATCGCATCCACTCACACACACAACCGATCGCATCCACTCACACACACAACCGATCGCATCCACTCACACACACAACCGATCGCATGCACTCACACACACAACCGATCGCATCCACTCACACACACAACCGATCGCATCCACTCACACACACCCGATCGCATCCACTCACACACACAACCGATCGCATCCACTCACACACACAACCGATCGCATCCACTCACCCACACAACCGATCGCATCCACTCACCCACACAACCGATCGCATCCACTCACACACACCCGATCGCATCCACTCACACACACCCGATCGCATCCACTCACACACACACACACTGACGATATTGCACATACGCGCTGATACTCACAACATCCGGGGATATCACATGCTTCTGGCCATGTGATCCTCCGTCAGGTCCTGGAAGCTCACAGCACAGTATCGCCGCCGAGAAGCAAGCGATATCCCAGGATGTTGTGAGTATTTGGATGCGATGTGATGTGTGAGTGTGATCTGATTTGTGTGTATGTGTATGTGTGTATGTGTGCTGTTATGTGTGTGCTGTTATGTGTGTGCTGTTATGTGTGTGCTGTTATGTGTGTGTATGTTCCGCAGCTGCAGGACCTTGATGTGTGGATGCGATGTGATGTGTGTGTGAGGTGTGTGTGAGAGTGAGTGTGAGCCGGTGTACACTGGTAACTATGATACACATCGGGTAACCAAGGGACCTTAGTTACCCGATGTGTATAATGGTTACCAGCTTTCACGGCCTCCGTTAAGATCCCAGCATCGCAAGGTTATGTCTGGCGCTGCCGGGATCCTGACGGAGCCGGTGTAGAAGCAAGCGATATCCCAGCATGTTGTGATGTGTGAGGTGTGTGTGAGAGTGAGTGGGATCTGATGTGTGTGTACTCACCTGGGAATCGGAGCCCCGTGTCAGTTGGGCGGCCAGAGCGAGCGTGCATTGCGTGAGGGGGGCGGGGCCTGCAGAGAGCCGGGGCGAGAGGCCAATCCGTGTGGGGGGGCGGGGCCATAGCGAGCCCAGCGGCCAATCAGCTTTGTGTCACCGTAAGGACACAATTTCGGAGCATGACAGACAGACAGATAGACAGACAGACAGACAGACAGACAGACAGAATAAGGCAATTATATATATAGATATATAATATATAAAGCTGCATGTGTGTGTGTGTGTGTGTATGTCCGGGATTGGCATCCGCACCGTCGCAGCTACAGCCACAAAATTTTGCACACTCACACTTCTAGACCCCGAGAGCATCATAGACTATGTTTCGAGGGGAAATTTTAACCCCGCTCTTTACAGCTATTCACAAAAAACTTGCCTCCATTAAAGCCAATGGAGCTGGGAGCCACAGTGCAGCCAGAACTTCAGAAGAATGCGCAGCCACGTCCTTATATGGAATGTTGGCGTGTCACAATGCAGCCAGGGAAAGAGACAGACACAGACTGGGAAAGAGGCAGACAGAGACAGAGAAAGAATAAATGCAAACAGTTGCACACTGAAAAAAGCCAAAAATTTACCAGGGAAAATATGGCACTGCATTACTGCAAAAGAGAGATATTTAGTTTATGTATTGGCCAATGCATGTAAGCCCGGAGACCAACGGCAAGGTATATCTCTGTAATCCGGGAACCTAACTTAAATGCCACTATCTAGGTAAAAACATCCTTATCTGGGCAAAATGCCACTATTTGGACTACAAACCTCCATGTATGGGCTGCTAGGCTCCTGCTACAATGGATCTGAACACAGCCAGGTCCTAGGGCGCAGTGCTCAGTCAGTATTTTGCCCAGATAAGGATGTTTTTAACCTAGATAGTGGCATTTAAGTTAGGTTCCCGGATTACAGAGATATACCTTGCCGTTGGTCTCCGGGCTTACATGCATTGGCCAATACATAAACTAAATATCTCTCTTTTGCAGTAATGCAGTGCCATATTTTCCCTGGTAAATTTTTGGCTTTTTTCAGTGTGCAACTGTTTGCATTTATAGTTACTATGTTTTTTCAGTTAGCACCTGTTCACATTTGTTGGATGTGCGGGTCAGTTTTTTGATATTTCTAGAGACAGAGAAAGAGGCAGACACAGACAGGGTAAGAGACAGACACAAAGAGACAGACACAGACAAAGAAACTGACAGGGAAAGAGACAGACAGGGAAAGAGAGGGAAAGAGACAGACAGGGAAAGAGAGGGAAGAGACAGAGAGGGAAAGAGACAGACATGGAAAGAGACAGACAGGGAAAGAGACAGACAGGGAAAGAGACAGACAGGGAAAGTGACAGAGATAGATAGACAGACAGGGAATGAGACAGAGACAGACAGGTAAAGAGACAGACAGACAAAGAGATAGAGTGAGAGACAGAGAGATATATACAGAGGGAGAGACAGACAGAGAATGGGAGAGAAACAGAGAGACAGTTATTATCCCGGGTAGCGCCGGGTGCTATGTTGTGAGGCGAAATTTTAACCTCGCGCGTTCCAATTTACCAATCAATTTTGCCCCTATCTACATAATGGGGAAAAAGTGAAACGAAAAGTGTTGGGGGCAAATTGACAGCTGCCAGATGTGAACAAGGTGGACTTAAAGAATGAGAGCGATGGCGCCAAAGAGTATATAACGTACAGTTGCTAAGGTGGGGCCCAGACATGGGATACTCACCACATTCAGGGATATGAACACTTATACTGTAATCTAATTGCCTGGGCAGTATGCTTTCCCTACAAATTAGCTTAGTTCTGCCCTTATTTTTGGGGGAATATATTTGGGGTGTGTTTTTTTGTGTATAGTACTAGAATAAAGGCTGTCATATTTATACATCATTTTTTCTCTCTATAGTACCACCTGCACACCAACAATTCTATTATAAGCTAATGTGCAGTTTAATTTGTTTTTGACTTTACTATACAGTATTTGTATTAGTGTACTGTAATGTTATATGAATACAGGACATTATTTTGTATTACTGTAATAAGTTTCTATAAATACAGTAAATATTTTTGGGTTCTGGAATGAATTGTCTGCGCTTCAATTATTTCCTATGGGAAAATTCGCTTTCATAAAAGAGTAACTTGGTTTAAGACTTAAGAGCACACTCCCGGAACGAGTTATACTTGCAATCCAAGGTTCCATTTTATATATATATATATATATATATATATATATGTGTGTGTGTAAACCGTATTTTTCTCTTTATAAGATGCACTTTTCCGCCCAAAAATTTGGGAGGAAAATGGGGGGTGCATCTTATAAAGTGGTACCTGGGGGGAGGGGGTCCTGTCTGAGGCGATCGGGCGGCCGGGTGCCTGTGTTTGCGTGCGGTGGCAGCCAGGTACCCATAGCTGTGTGCGGGCGACAGCCGGGTGCTGTGTGGGGTCGGCAGCCGGGTGCCCGTGCGGGCGGCACCCGGCTGCCGCCCTCACACAGGCACCCGGCTGCCGCCCTCACACAGCACCCGGCTGCCGCCCGCACACAGCACCCGGCTGCCGCCCGCACACAGCCACGGGTACCCGGCTGCCACTGCATGCAAGCACAGGTACCCAGCGGCTGTGCATGCGGGGTGGGCGGCTGTGCAGCAAGTCACCAGTTGTCCGTGGTCCCACTTTCAAATGATTGGCGCCGGTGGAGCTCTTGAATGAGAGCTCCATCTGAGCACACGCTGCTCCGGGAGTTAGCGCGTGCGCAGATGGAGCCCTTGGATGAGAGCTCCATCTGCGCATGCGTCACTCCGGGCGCCATTACTTGAATCGGGACCGCGGACACACTGGGAAAACACCACATCCATCTGCTCTACCACTGAGCAGTTGCCGCCGTTGCCACCACTGAGCAGTCCCCGAAGCTGCCACCACTGAGCATTCGCCGCCGCTCCCACCACTGAGCAGTCGCCGCTGCTCCCACCACTGAGCAGTCCCCGCCGCTGCCACCACTGAGCAGTCGCCGCCGCTCCCACCACTGAGCAGTCGCCGCCGCTCCCACCACTGAGCAGTCGCCGCCGCTCCCACCACTGAACCGGGACCGCGGACACTCACTGCACCGGCCTGCTGCACGGCTCACCCACCGCCGCTGCTGCCGCCACCACGGACCCCACGGCTCCTGCCACCACGGACGCCACCGTGCCTGCCACCATGGACGCCACGGCACCTGCAACCACGGACCCCGCTGCCACTGACCCGCTGCGCCTGCCAGCACAACCTGTGCTTCCTGTGACCCCGCTTCACCACCACTGCTGCCCCCCTCCGGTAAGAGAACACCGGAGTATAAGACGGACCCCATTTTTCTTTTTTTTACCTTTTTTTTATGTCTAAATTTGGGGTGCGTCTTATAATCCGGTGCGTCTTATAAAGCGAAAAATACGGTATATATATATATATATGTATATACACACATATATATATATACATATATGTATATATATATATATATATATATATATATATACACACATATATTATATATATGTGTGTATAGATATATATATATATATATATATATATATATATATATATATATACACAGTATATATATGTGTATATATATATATATACACACAAGACAAAAAAGCGGTTGGACAAAATAATGAAAACGCCTGGAAACATCAACAAAAGTTAGTGTAATATGGTGTAGGCATACCTTTTGCGGCGATTACAGTCTCAATTCTCTGAGGTATGGATTCATACAAGGTGTGAATTGTTTCTTAAGGAATTTTAGCCCATTCTGCAGTTAAAACACCCTCCAGTTCTTTGAGCGACGATGGTGGCGGAAATCGACGTCTAACTTGAATCTCTAAAATCGACCATAAATGCTCAATAATGCAATAATGTCGAGGTCTGGGGATTGTGGGGGCCAAATGAGATGCTCAACATCATTAGAATGTTCCTCGTGCCATGCTGTAACGATTCTAGCTGTATGAAATGGTGCATTATCATCCTGAAAGATGGTGTTCCCCCTCCGGGAACAGTGCTTGAACCATGGGATGCACTTGGTCGCCCAAAATGCCTAAATCATCTTGGCTGTTAATTCTTCCATGAAGGGACATCATTGGCCCAGTGGATCTCCACGAAATAGCACCCCAGATCATCACAGAACCTCCACCATGTTTTACGGTTGGGATAAGGCAATCTGGATGGAATGCTTCTTTCGGCTGTCTCCAAACATACACTCGGCCGGAGGTCGGAAATAGTGTGATTCGTCTGAGAATATCACATGTTTCCACTGCTCGAGGGACCAATTCTGGAGGTTTCTACACCACTCTTAACGCTTGGACACATTTGTCATTGAGAGCAGCGGTTTTCTAATTGCAGCTCTTTCGTGGAATCCAGATTTGTGCAGCTCCCGACGAACAGTTTTCATGGAAACTAGGTTCTGTAGGTGTTCATTGAGCTCAGTAGTGATTTTTGGAGCCGTAGTCTTGCGATGCTCTCTGACAATTCGCTTTAGAGTCCAATGGTCTCTCTCAGTCAAGTTCGATTTTCGGTCGGACCTGTGCTTTGCTGCGGACATTTTTCCTTCTCTTCCAAACGCAGTCATTACTTTGGAGACAGTACCTCTTGACACGACAATCATTCAGGCACTTTCTGTTACACTAGCGCCTGCCATACGAGCACCAACATTTTGGGCTCTTTGAAAATCCGAGAGGTCTGCCATTGGTATCAGGTTCTCATCAATGTTCTTACAATTCTGCAAAACAGTTAATTTACATACACATATCACATAACACAAATAATCAACTACAAAACATTAACATATGTCACGGTTTGCATGTTTATAACATGTTCGAAGATTATGATGCCAAAACGTTAGATGTTTCCATTATTTTGTCCAATATACAGGTCTGGCAAAAATTATGAGACCACTGCAAAATTGTCAGTTTTTCTGATTTTTATAGGTATAGTTTTGAGTAACATGTAATTTGTTCTTTTATTCTATAAACTACTGAAAACATGTTTCTGGATTTCCAAGCAAAACCAAAGAATCTAGATGAACTCTGGGAGGCATGTAAGACTGCATTCTTTGCTATTCCTGATGACTTCATCAATACATTGTATGAATCATTGTTGAACCGCATGGATGCAGTCCTTCAAGCAAATGGAAGTCACATAAAATATTAAATATGGCTCTAATAGCACCACAACTTCATTCACCAATGTTATGCAACATATCTTTGTATTAGAAGTTAATTATTTGTTTGAATTTCACATTACTTTCTGTGGGCGACAAAACTTTTGTTTTGCCCAAATCTGACCTTTCTGTGTTCATTACATGATCAATATTTCAGCTTTGTAGTAACTTTATTTTCATAACCTAAACCAAATTTGGCAGGGTTTCAGATTTCAAAAGAGTAATTTATAAAACCAATGGATGAATTTAAAGTTAGTTTATAAGCTTTTATTTACATAACATGGATAAGCGACAGAACTTCTGTCAGGGAGTGTAGAAACAAAAAAAGATCACAAAGCCCAAGACTTATCAGCAGCCCCTCATAGCTAACATGGAAAAAGAGCATAAACAATTTCATGATAAAAATGTAAAAACAAATTAAAAGGGGGAAAAAAGAAAGCAGTTAATCCAAATACATGAATTATTTCTTCTGATTATATAGACAATTGAAAGCATTCGTAGGGAGTTTATAATTTTTGGATGACCTTGCCGTTGTCCTTTCTTATGTTCTGGCACAGAATAATCGTGACACATTCTTGCTCAGTGGTAGGGTCAGCTCCATTAAATCATATTACCTGGAGAAGGACATGCTCACCAAGTATCCCGCAACGTTGGACCTGCTGGTGCCTCAAAGCTTCAGTATTAAGTATATATTTACCTAAATAGGAAAAGAAACCTAATAGCAAGACAGAGGGACAAAACCACAGCTATATTTTACTAGTAAATTTTCTGGCAGTGGAAAAATACAAAACATATATGAACACCTTGGGCAGAAATAAAATGGTCTTTTGATGTATTGCCAAACCTGAGTAATACGGACAACGTGCTCGGAGTAAATTGGCAATATATTGTACTCCCACTGTGATACTCTTATCATACCTACAATGTCATTATTTTCCTGCGGTACTTACACAGGGTTACAAATGCCATTATGCTTAAGGTCAAAAATGTGATGAATAAACTATGCTTTTTTAATAATTTTTGAATAAAATGATGAATTTCCTATTGATAATTTAACATTGTTAGATCTCTCCTATGTCTTTTACATTTGCTGCATATGATATGATGAGTTTACATATCAGATGTAGATTATTCTTAAAAAAATATTTTGGCAAATTAACATATATAAATAATAGATACATAAAGAAAATAAGACTTTGGATGGAGTTAATGTTTATTATGAAACATATAGAAGACTTTCAACATTAAATGATGTCTTCTATCCTATTCAACATCAAGTCCAAGACACAGAAAGGAATTTAATCATTTACAATTTTGCAAACCTTTTTGGATGGCCTAGAGCAGGCATATATTTTCTGGTGCATGGATAGAGGCACGTAATATATTTCTGGTGCCTAGGCAAGCAAACTTATAGGAGACTGTGTGGAGACATGAGGGTCAGTAGGTGTTCTTTTCTGCTGACCTGGCTGTCTACAGAAAGACTGAACAGACAACGACTCATCCCACTGAACGCCCGCGCTCCATCCCCGTGGGCATAGAACTACTCAGACAACACAGGGTGAGGGAACCACACATTGGTAAGACTTTATTGGTTCACCAACAGGCAAAAACATATTATACAGTCTCAGCTAGAACACAAGATGGTTCAAGTGACAGAGTCTCACTGTTCCGCTGGCCTGCCAGGGATTAGGATCTTCATGACTTCGGGTCCTCCTGGGCCAACTATCCCAGTCAGCAGCACCCCACTTTTGGCAGGCACCCACAGAAAGTAGATAACAGCAAGCTTACGAAACTGACCAAACACAGCAAGATATGTAGCCAGGTGATCAAGTTTTCCCAACCTGGGTTCTCCAAGTGAAATTGTGGGATTAGCATTAAGCAGTGAAGCAGTTTTGTTATCCTTTAGCTTTAACCTTGGATTCTAAGCTAAAATCCTGTAGAATGAATCTTGAAGCAGTTATGTCCACCTCCATCTGGAACAGTAACTCCTAAGCTGAGGTCATGTAGAATATATCCGAAGTGAAGAAGGAACCATAGCTCCTTGGCTGTGGTCATTTTGAATATATCCCTGGTAGCAGAAACAAGATCCTTTTATACCACTCAGTTCTTTTACAGGATTGGTGGAAATGGCTGATCTCTCATTGGTCACTAGTTCAATCTGACTGCATAATTTTTTTCTGAGCTATGTATTCATAAGGGCTGAAGAAATACATATTTAACAGCCAAGCCACATTTACAGACAGTCTCACTTGAGACAATGGCTAGCTTATCTTGGTTTAAAAAACAAAGGGACCATATATCTGGCCTAATTAAGAACAGTTTTATAGAAGCAGAAAATTGTAGATTCAGCTCACCTCTCTTCACTCCATGTTCTACCACCGATGCACGGAAACGCCCTGGCCCGGGCGGAAAACAGCACAATCAGAAAAGGAAAAAATCCAGCATCACGTATGAGGAGACAGGTTGAATAAAACTATGAATTTTTATTTTATCCGGTAAAAACATGAACACACATTGGGGAACACAGGGACATGGAGGGGTGAATGTGGGGACTATCCTACGCTTTTCAACCTTGTGGTCTTATTCATGGATCCAATGGGGAGCGTAAAAGTATTGAATGTAAAGTACTGTGGAAATTAGTGTCACTATGTAAGGTCCCCTTCACACGTCCGTGAAAATCATGCAAGTGTTTCACGGACGTGTCAAAGGTGCGTTTTCCCCCCCGTGAGCCGTGTTTATGGCACTAAATGTGTTCTCCGTGTGTTATCCGTGATAACACACGGAGAACGAGAACTCTCTACTCACCTGTCCCTGGCGTCGCTGTCCGTGGTGCTGAACTTCAGTCTCCAGCCCTGCCGACTCCCCGCTGCTGCTTCCGGCCGCAGTGAAGTGAATATTAAATGAGCATAATTAGCGGTGGTCGGCAGCAAGTGACAGCAGCGGCAGAGACAGGAGGGCAGGAGCAGGTGAGTAAAGATTTGTTATTTTTTTCTCTGACACGTGAGTTTTCTCCGGCACGTGTCACACGGGACCGCATCCACACTACATCCGTGTGGTCCGTTTGCGGGCCGTGTGACACCCGTGATGCCGGAGAAAACGTGGATATGTCTACGTGTGGAACACACGGACACGCGTATGCTCCACACGTACACACGTTCCATGGCACAACATGCGCGTGTGCGCAGACCCATTGATTTTAATGGGTCTACATGTGCCCGTGTCTCTGGTACGTGCAGGAACGGACCTAACATGTACCGGAGACACGTGCACGTGAAGGGGGGCCTAAGAGAGTAAAACACAATTTGGCACTTATTTTCTCAACATATTGTGGTTTAAGTCTGGTGTATGAAATTAGAACATTTTCCCAACAATGTCTCTGATAACTGTATATTAGGACCAGAAAAAAAAAGAAATATTTCAATAGACTGGGATAAAACAGAATTCAATTTTATTTCTCCAGAGGATTGCAAAATCACTGCTATACATGTCAGATTCACTTAGCTTTTTCCTATTGATGTCTACAAGTGGAAAAGTATCCACAGAAATTTGTATTAATATAACACTTTTTAATTTTTTTTCTCAGAGATATTATCATATAGTACTCAGTCAGTGGGCACAATTATCTGCCATGCTTATTTATGTCAAAATAGATTTTTAATTGTACATGTCCCTTTTCAGTACAAAAAAGCATAAATAATAGCTATCACCATTCTCACTATGGTAGTTATGAGGTGTCCAGGCTCAATTTCCGAACAATGGTGGCTACTTTTGACGCTTTTTTGTGACATGTACAATTGAAACAGCATTGCTGATATAAAAAAGACTAAATATAATTGTGTTACATAGTTACATAGGTTGAAAAAAGACCTAGATCCATCAAGTTCAACCTTCCTCCGCCCATTATATATTTATTGTTACCAGATTATCTATAACCCACAATGTTGTGTGTACCGAAGAAATCATCCAGACCTTTGTTAGTTTCAAATAATTTTAATAATTACATTTGCAGTACAGAAAAAAGTAAGCAAATAATGCATTACACTTCCTGGGGTGTACTATGTATAATTGCACATATTAAATGAGTATCAAACTACAATGTTTTGTAGGCTATCTGACCGTGTTGTATCAATACGTTCATATATATAGCATTATCCTATCCAGCCTGTCCTTGACCGCTTGAATAGACAAGTGAGGGGTTTTCCATTTGGAAGCAAGGTGGATCTTTGCCGCCATAGTGATGTGGCATAGAAGGCGGAAGGATTTGTTCGGGAGTTCCACAGGTTTCTCTCCTAGCAGGAGGTTATCCAGGCCAAGTGTGATGGTTGTTTCCTGAAATGTTGTGGATGAGCTGCTTTATATTGTTGCAGAATGTTTGGGCTCTGGGGAAGTCCCACCATATATGTTTTATATCCCCCACCATGGTACACCCCCTGAAACATTGGTCCGAAACCTGAGGGTATAAGAGCTTAAGCCTAGCCGGCACATAGTATGTCTGTGAGGGAAACTTGGTGGCTCCCTTAAGTAAGTGTAGTACAACGATGTTGCAATTTCTCAGAAGAAAATGATAGATTCAGGTCTTTTTCCCAGTGGGCCAAAAAGGGCAATTTTGTTGTTTCTGTCAGGTTATTGAAGGTGGAATAGAGCCAGGAGATTATTCCGTTCCCAAAGGGATTATTGGCAGCAAAGGATTAAAAAAAGGTGGTTAGTACTCTGCTAGTGTCATGGTTTAATGTGGTCGCAAAATGTAATGCTTTGTTAAGTCTCATCGATTCTCGGGGAGGAGGGTTGTAAAAATTCATTCTAGACATTACTTTATTGTCAGTCTAGCACTTTTAAAAAGTTATCGTGTCTTTCCTTACTACCTTTTGCAGAAGGGCATTCCACAGCTGACTGCTCTAACTGTAAAGAATCCTTTTCTATTTAGCTGCTGAGTGCCTTTTTGTCCTTAGTATTGTCTTTGGAAGAAATAAGTCATGTGTCAGTCCTTTATATTGACCAAACATGTATTTATACAAATAAATGAGATCTCCTCTGAAACGTCTTTTTTCTAAGCTAACCAAGACCAACTTTTCCAACATCTCATCATATGGGAGGCCTCCATCCCTTTTAATAATCTAGTTGCCAGCCTTTGAACTGACTCTACCTTCTGAAAATCCTTTCTTAATATGTGGAGCCCAAAACTGGATCTCATATTCCAGATGTGGCCATGAAATGTATTGAGTGGTAAAAATACTTTGAGCTCATTAGAATTTATCTTTTTATACACCATAAATTCTTGTTTGCTTTAGCAGCTGCTGCTTGACATTGAGTGCTGCTGCTCAGCTAACTTGTAATCAGTCTTTCTCCTGTTCTGTAGTCACAAGTTTACTTCCATTTAATATATAAGCAGCTATAGGATTACTCCGTCCTAGGTGCATTAGTTTACATTTATCAACATTAAACTTCAATTGCCAAGTGTCGACCCATTCTGACATGTTATCCAGATTGTTTTGTAAAATTGTACTATCAAGGTCAAGTTTTTAATGTCCTACATAGTTTGGTGCTGTTAACAAAGACTGACACTTTACTCTCAATTCCATCCAGAAGGTCATCAATAAAGAGATTAAAAACAAGGTCCCAGCACAGATGCCTGCGGCACTCCACTGCTGACTATAGCCCATTTAGACAATGTACCATTTACAACGACTCTTTGTTTTCTATCTTTTTGCCAATTTCTTTCTCATCTGCTTATAATTTCCCTAGTTCCTGTTTCTGCAGCTTCAGTATAAGGCTATTATGGGGCACAGTATATAGTGTCTTTGCAGAGTCCAGATAATTCGCATTTTCTGCATTACCAACATCTAGATTTGCACTGGCACCTCTTCATAGAGACCCAACATGTTGAGTAGACATGACCTTCGTGAATCCATGTTGAAAGTCAGTTATTATACAGTCATATGAAAAAGTTTGTGCACCCCTATTGTTAACCTTTTTTCTTTATAACACTTTGGGTTTTTGCAACAGCTATTTCAGTTTCATATATCTAATAACTGATGGACTGAGTAATATTTCTGGATTGAAATGAGGTTTATTGTACTAACAGAAAATGTGCAATCCGCATTTAAACAAAATTTGACCGGTGCAAAAGGATGGGCACCCTTATCAATTTCTTGATTTGTACACTCCTAACTACTTTTTACTGACTTACTAAAGCACTAAATTGGTTTTGTAAAATCATTGAGATTTCAACTTCATAGGCAGGTGTATCCAAGCATGAGAAAAGGTATTTGAGGTGGCCACTTGCAAGTTGTTCTCCTATTTGAATCTCCTATGAAGAGTGGCATCATGGGCTCCTCAAAACAACTCTCAAATGATCTAAAAACAAAGATTATTCAACATAGTTGTTCAGGGGAAGGTACAAAAAGTTGTCTCAGAGATTTAAACTGTCAGTTTCCACTGTGAGGAACATAGTAAGGAAATGGAAGAACACAGGTACAGTTCTTGTTAAGCCCAGAAGTGGCAGGCCAAGAAAAATATCAGAAAGGCAGAGAAGAAGAATGGTGAGAACAGTCAAGGGCAATCCACAGACCACCTCCAAAGACCTGCAGCTTCATCTTGCTGCAGATGGTGTCAATGTGCATCAGTCAACAATACAGCGCACGTTGCACAAGGAGAAGCTGTATGGGAGAGTAATGCGAAATAAGCCGTTTCTGCAAGCACGCCACAAACAGAGTCGCCTGATGTATGCAAAAGCACATTTGGACAAGCCAGCTACATTTTGGACGAAAGTCCTGTGGACTGATGAAACAAAGATTGAGCTGTTTGGTCATACAAAAAGGCGTTATGCATGGAGGCAAAAAAACACGGCATTCCAAGAAAAGCACTTCCTACCCACAGTAAAATTTGGTGGAGGTTCCATCATGCTTTGGGGCTGTGTGGCCAATGCCGGCACCGGGAATCTTGTTAAAGTTGAGGGTCGCATGGATTCAACTCAGTATCAGCAGATTCTTGACAATAATGTGCAAGAATCAGTGACGAAGTTGAAGTTACGCAGGGGATGGATATTTCAGCAAGACAATTATTCAAAACACCGCTCCAAATCTACTCAGGCATTCATGCAGAGGAACAATTACAATGTTCTTGAATGGCCATCCCAGTCCCCAGACCTGAATATCATTGAAAATCTGTGGGATGATTTGAAGCGTGCTGTCCATGCTCGGCGACCATGAAACTTAACTGAACTGGAATTGTTTTGTAAACAGGAATGGTCAAAAATACCTTGATACAGGATCCAGGAACTCATTAAAAGCTACAGGAAGTGACTAGAGGCTGTTATTTTTGCAAAAGGAGGATCTACAAAATATTAATGTCACTTTTATGTTGAGGTGCCCATACTTTTGCACCGGTCAAATTTTGTTTAAATGCGGATTGCACATTTTCTGTTAGTACAATAAACCTCATTTCAATCCAGAAATATTACTCAGTCCATCAGTTATTACATATATGAAACTGAAATAGCTGTTGCAAAAACCCAAATTGTTATGAAGAAAAAAGGTTAACATTAATAGGGGTGCCCAAACTTTTTCATATGACTGTATTACTCTCTGCAATATATCTCTGCAAAGTCATCTCTTATAATGCCCTCAGAAACTTTGCACTCTATTGATGTCAGACTTAGCGGATGGTAGTTGCCTGGATCCCCCTTCTTATCTTTCTTGAATATCAGTAGCACATCAGCATCCTCAAATTCTGTGGCACCAACCTTGCTACAAGAGAGGCTAAGAAAATTAAACATAGCGATCTGTCAACTATTGAGCGCAGGTCCTTCAATATCTGTGGATGAATGCCATCTGTCCAGGAGGATTTGTAAATATTTAATTTGCTTAGATGCAGACATAGTTTTCCTTGAGTTAATCTGATTATATCAGGTGGCAAACTTTGATTTTTGCCTTGATGATTGATTCCTGGAAGTCAGTTCATTGATGAACAAGGATGAAAAGTGCATGTTTGATATCTCAGTCTTTTCTTTCTCCTTCTCTATAATTATCTTGGTATTCTCATCTTTTAAGGGACCAATAACATTCTTTGTTTTCCTTTTGGCATTGATGTATTTTTTAAAATTTGGGAAATTATTTTAATGTTGCTAGCAATTTGTGTTTCAGTAGCTAACTTTGGTAACTTGTTTTCTTTTTTACATTTCCTATTGAAATCTTTATATTCCTGAAATGCTATTTCCATATTCTGTGCCTTCAACATTATGAACTCTCTGTGTTTTTGTCTTATTAAACTTTGTAGTGTTTTTTTATTCCTGGATATGTTATTACCAGAGGATATAATTTTTCTACAGGATTCTAGTAATATATCTTTAAACATGTGTAATTTATGTTCGCTATCCTCATTTACCATGGCATGGACCCATTTTACACCATTAGCCATCCCTAAATTTGTTGAAATCAGCTTTTGGAAAGTTCCAGGTTTCGGCATTTCCTTTTTGAAATGTTTTATTGAATATTACATTGAAAACTACCTATTATGGTTGCTGCTGCCCAAGTGCAACTGGACCCATAGATGTGAAATTGTACATGGGTTATTGGACAGGATCAAATCCAGCAAATTATCTCACCTTGTTGGTTCATCTACCAAATAAGAGATGTATATGTCTTGAATTGCAGATAAGAACTTGCAGCTTTTAGCACAACCAGAAAATTCCATGTCCCATTAACTATCTGCATAGTTAAAATCCCTCATATTATTACCCTATTTTCATTTGTTGCCTTTTTCAATTCTTTCAGCATTTTATCCTTTACCTGTTCAGTAGAACTGTACATTTACCCATACTAATTTATAAAGAAAATTGATTCAGTCCAAGAATCTATATAATATAATCAATAATGCAAACAAGTGTTTGAAAAAATACAAAAGTATTTATTAATCATTGTGACACATAAAGGACATACACAGAAGGATAGTGAGTTAAAATCAAGACAGCAAAACAAGGGGCAGTGTTACAAAGGGTGGGGCCTTGTTAGAAGATAAGTATCCCATACATATTGGGCTGTAATAGAAAGAAAGCTCAACCTTGTGAGAAAGTAAAAATCATAATAGCAGGCAGGGCCGGCTCCAGGTTTTTGTGGGCCCTGGGCGAAAGAGTCTCAGTGGGCCCCATCCACACATAGACATGCACAGATACATACACATACAGGCATACGTACGCATACTTATTTAAAGAGAAATTCACAAAAACACAAAAATAGACATAAATCTAGACACAGTCATATACACTGACATACATAGATACACATCATACATACACACACACACACACACACACACACACACACACATTATTTTTATATATTTATCCTGTATATATATTTCTAATATTGGGAAGCCGGCAACAGCCTCACTCACCTCCCGGCTTGTCTAACAGACATGGCCGCACATAGAGCACACTAACACTGCTGTATTTACATCACAAGAGAGGCTGGGGACAAACACATTACTGGGGGAATATATATTACTGAGGAAAGGGGTATACAGCAATGGGGGGCATACAGCTCTAGAGGAGAGCAGTGACTGAAGTGGGGGGGACAAACAACTGTGAGGTGGGGGGTGACATGCAGCTCTGGGGGTATACAGCTCTGGGGTGGAGGGGGACATACAGCTCTGAGGGGTATACAGCACCTGGGTGGAGGGAACATACAGCTCTGAGGGGGTATACAGCACCTGGGTGGAGGGGACATACAACTCTGGGGGTATAGTAGTTTGCAGCCCCCATATTGTGTTATGAAGCCCCCATTGTCCTCCATATAGTATTATGTAGCCCCCATATGCACTATGCAGCCCCCATATAACATTAAGCAGCCCCCATATAGCACAATGCAGACCTAGATAGCATTAGGCACCTTCATGTAGTATACAGCCCACATATAGCACAATGCAGACAGATATAGCATTAAACACCCTCATGTAGTATACAGCCCCTAAATACCACAGTGCAGAGCCAGATAGCATTAGGCACCCTCATGTAGTATAAAGCCACTATATACCACAGTGCAGAGCCAGATAGCATTAAGCACCCTCATGTAGTGCAGAGCCCCTATATAGTACATTGCAGAGTCAGATAGCATTAGGCACCCTCATGTAGTATACAGCCCCTATATACCACAGTGCAGAGCCAGATAGCATTAGGCACCCTCATATAGTACACAGCACCTATATAGCACAGTGCAGAGCCAGATAGCATTAGGTATCCTCATGTAGTACACAGACTTATATAGTACAGTGCAGACCCAGACAGCACAGTGCAGAGCCAGATAGCATTAGGCACCCTCATGTAGCATACAGCTTGTATATAGCACAGCCTGTATATAGCACAGTGCAGAGCCAGATAGCAATAGGCACCCTCATGTAGCATACAGCTTGTATATAGGCTATATACAAGCTGTATGCTACATGAGGGTGCCTATTGCTATCTGGCTCTGCTCTGTGCTATATACAGGCTGTGCTATATAACAAAGCACAGCCTGTATACAGCACAGTGCAGAGCCAGATAGCAGTAGGCACCCTCATGTAGAATACAGTGATTAATACTCAGTGGCGTAACTAGAGTTTGATGGGCCCTGGTGCAAAATTTGGACCGGGGCCTCCCTCCACGTACACCGACATTTGGGGTACGGAATAATGACACTGACACTTGGGGTACAGGATAATGACACTGACACTTGGGGTACAGGATAATGATGCTGACACTTGGGGTACAGGATAATGACACTGACACTTGGGGTACAGGATAATGACACTGACACTTGGGGTACAGGATAATGATGCTGACACTTGGCTCTTACCCTCAGCACCCAGGTTTCCCATGATCTGAAATCCCTCTATCAGTACCCTGCTTTCCCATGTTCTGATATCCATCTTGTCCTCAGCACCCAGCTTCCCCATGCTCTGCTATACATCTTTCCCTCAGCACCCAGTTTTCCCATATCAGAGCATGGGAAAGCTGGGTGCTGAGAGATGTACAGCAGAGCATGAGAAAGCTGGGTGCTGAGAGAAGATGTATAGCAGAGCATGGGAAAGCTGGGTGCTGAGGAAAAGAGCCTTTTTCCCTCAGGACAAAACATTTCCATCCCATACTTGTATCTTTGTCCCCCCTTGTATATAGTTCTCCAAATACTATAATGGCCCCCACATAGCCTTCAATATAGTATAAAGGGTCCCACATAACCCTTCATATATTATAATGCACCCCATAGTCCTCCATGTATTATAATGCATTTCCCATAGTCCTCCATGTATTATAATTCACCCCATAGTTCTCCATATATTCTACTGCACCACATAGGCCTCCAGTTTTATAACGCACACCCATAGTAAATGTATAAGGTAGCCTCCATATTCCTCCATATATTATAATGTAGCCCCCATAGTCCTATATGTATTATAATGTAGCGCCATAAATCATCATATTGTATTATGCAGCCCCATACTCCTCCATGTATAATGCACCCCTAGTCCATGTATAAGGTGTCCTTCATGTTTATTATGTAGTCCCATAAACCTCCATGTATCATGCAGCCCCATAGACCTCCATGTATCATGCAGCCAGCACCCCCAGGCCTCCATGTGTCATGCAGCCAGCAAAATAAAAAAAACAAGTACCTCTCTTCTCCTTCCGACCCCTGCGACCGTGGTAGTTACTCCCCTGCCCCCATATCTCACACACCCTGCTCCCCATACAGCCTGCACCCCCACATCTCACACAGCCTGCATCCCCCCAGATCACACACCCTACACCCCCATATCTCAAACACCCTGCCCACACATCTCACCCTGCCTGTACCCCAACTTACCCCTCTCAAACACTCTGCACCCTTCACATCCTTCTGTCACAGTCTGCAGCCCTCATATGCCACTCACCCTGCAGCCCCCTTTCCCTTCATGTCCCCTCTTTTCTTATTACCAGTCATGTGTCCAAATCTCCGTCAGGATTCAGTATCTCTTGCTTTCTGCCGGCATCCTGTGTCTCCTCCCACACAGTCACATGGGCGTGACATCATCGCAGGTCCTGCAGGATGGCTTATTCCGTCTTCTGTGCAGGTCACTCCTGCTCTGCTGCAGCTCAGACACGGCTGGTGGCTTCTCCAGGTCAGGGGCCCCTCTACTGACACTGGGCTCCCCTGACTCACAGGCCGGCCCCCTGACGGTTGCATTGTCGGCCACTACACAGCGGCACTACACATTGGGGGACCTATGTGTACTAGTGCCGCTGTGTAGTGGCCAGCCTGTGAGTCAGGGGAGCCCAGTGTCAGTAGAGGGGCGGCTCACTTCTCCTCGTTCCCCCGCTGATCCAGTCTGCTCGGCACGTTGTCCATTGCTGTCGCTCGCTCTGACCTCTCAGCAGGCGCGCAGTGATGACGTCACCGCGGTCCTCTGTAGAGCTGTCAGAACGCCGACAGTCACAGCGGGGAGAATGATAAGAGAGAGAGCGCGCCGCTCACTCTCTCATCATTGCTCTCAATTGTATCGGCACCTGCGATGCCGATGCAATTGAAAGTGCGATCCTCGGCGGGGGGCGGTGACAGCGCGTCCACCGGGCCCCCCTGAGTAGCAGTGCGCCACTCCTGCCACCGCGAGTGGGCCCCCCCGGCAGCTCAGGGCCCCGGCATTTGACCGGGTTTGCCGGGTGCTGGCGCCGGCCCTGATAGCAGAGATCATTGAGATAAGGAACCATATATATTAATCCTTGAAAGGAATTGAGACGTCAAATAAATAGCAATAGTTTTGTGGCATAGTAATAAGTAAGAATCTTGATATGGTCAAATGCATGTATCACAAAAATTGATGATGAACAATAAATCAAAATTGATTGGTGCTAACAAGGTATGTATATACTGAATTATAGCCAAATACATTAATGGGTACTACTAACAATATGTGTATATAGTGGGTTATAACCAAGTGTAAATGGGAACAACCACTTATATAACAGAGATAAATTCCTATAGTTGAAAATTCATGCTTGCTAGTTGATGAATGGTACATGCAAAAGGACTAAATAGTCCACCAGCCACAAAAACAATGCCATTGGGTACAAAACAAAGTTTAGGTAAACATTAAATGAGCAAAAGTCCACTGATCGCTGCAGAAAAAGCAGGGAGCTTAGTAAGGGGATAATACCCACCAAAGTAAAGAGGCCCCACCGGAGTACACCGCCCACACCTGACGCGCATTCCTTTCAAGGATTAATATATATGGTTCCTTATCTCCAAGATCTCTGCTATTATGATTTTTACTTTCTCACAAGGTTGAGCTTTCTTTCTATTACAGCCCAATTTGTATGGGATACATATCTTCTAACAAGGCCCTACCCTTTGTAACACTGCCCCTTGTTTTGCTGTCTTGATTTTATCTCACCATCCTTCTGTGTATGTCCTTTATGTGTCACAATGATTAATAAATACTTTTGTATTTTTTTCAAACAATTGTTTGCATTATTGATTATATTATATAGATTCTTGGACTGAATCAATTTTCTTTATAAATTGTTGATATGGTGATTTCGGTCAACTTATGACACATTTATGATGCATTTCTGTACTTCATATTATCTAATTTACCCATACTAACTCTACATATTTAAAGCAAGAGAACAAGAGTCAAAAAAGTGCCAAAAAAGTGGGTGTAATTTTATTATTGTAGTTATAAATGTGCAACCAGCAAAAAAGGGGAGATAATAACACAGAGGGATGTGAGACACATAAATAGGACAGTTAAACAGATGGTAGTTTAGGGATGACCAATTTCAAAAGCATAGCATATAGGGTGGTGTCGGGACAAGATATCAGGGGCAATATATATAAAGTGCAAGTGCATACAATAAGTAGCTATAAATAAGCCCGCCCAGACATCTCCAATAAATAAACAAAATCAGGTCAAATCACTAAATGAAAAGGTTATTGTACCATGATAAAGTGGCCAGTGCATCTTAAAGTGGCCAGTGCATAGTCCTGAATGTGCAAAGAAGAGAGCTCCCCCATTCCCTCGCTGACGTACGTTTCGCCTCTTTGGGAGGGAGTGCCCAAATTCGGCTTCCTCAGGGAGGGAGAAGGCAGCGCCATGCCCATTGTGACCAGGAGTTTTTAAATGTGATGCGCCAGCTAACTTCCGCATTCGTCACTTCCTCAAGTGACGCGCTCACGCATCAGCGGCGTCATGATGGAGGTGGGCCAGCCGTCGGGCAGCATCGTGCACGCGCGGGAGCGGAGACGGGTCATCCCACTCTCACGAGAGCGCGGCCACCATAGAGAAGGAAAGCACACCAACAGCAGGAGGACACGGGCGCGCTGCGCGTGCAGAGGTGTGTAAACGTAGGATGTCAACAAAGGGGCTGGACTGTGACTCTCTCCAGAGTTGAAAAGGAAAATTCAGAGCAACATAGATTACAAGACATAAAAACAATGTACATATAGCATTAGTACAAAAAACACAAGTCCGGTATTCTTGTAGACTTGATTGTTGGCATATTGCAATAGATCCAAAGGGAGTAAGAATCCAGTTTCAAGGAAAGAGGGGGGGAGGCACCAGTCCAGGCAGACAGAATGCTGGAAATACAGTATATATAAAATACAATAAAAAATCCGGGCACAGGAAAAAATATATATATATGGGTCTTTTTATCACTGGTACAAAACAACTGAGCATGGCATATAAAGAGAGAGAAAGGGAAAGCACAACAAAAAAAATATAAATTTAAAAATTAGTGAAAAATTAAAAACACACAAACCCTAAGATGATAAAAACGACTCGGTGATATAACATGGAATCAAACAAGTCAGAGAAAAGGAGCAAAGCTCATGGCTTCGTTAAGTCCTTTTGGGACAAGCTTGTCCAGACGGTGGATCCATCGTGCCTCCCATTGGGCTAGTGTTTTTTTAAGGTTACCACCCCTGGACCCGCTATTTACCATGTCAATACCCAGCACCTCCAACAGTGCAGAGTCAAAGTTGTGGTGGATCTCGAAATGTCGAGGCAGAGTCTTAAGTAGCGTGTTGTCAGCAAATGATCTAGCTGCCTCAATGTCACGCACGTTGTTACGGTTGCTGTGAGCACTGGAGACTATGTCCAGATTTCTTGCTACTGCACATGTGCGAGCGCTGGAGACTAAGTCCAGATTTCTTGCTACTGCACATGTGCGAGCGCTAGAGACTAAGTCCAGATTTCTTGCTACTGCACATGTGCGAGCGCCGGAGACTAAGTCCTATCTTGGAGCCATTGCACATGTGCGGGTGACATCATCGCTGACACGAGGTCACATGTCTCTAACACCTTCTATGCCGATTGGTCGCTGGTCATGTGCTTGTGATGCCTTGCTCGGTGATAGGCCAGCATGACGTCACTCCTGTCGTTCTGGCAGCGGATTGGCTCTGGTGTCCTCCATCTTGGATGAGGCACAGAGTCTATATAAGACCCTGACACACGCCGCATGGCGCTCAGTCCTCTTGGTTCATGCATAAGAGTAGACGCTCTGTGCGCGTTCCTCTAGGCATTCCTCTGTCTATGCTAGGTGAGCGCTACCGGCAGGGTAGCGTTCTTATACCTTACAGCTTCGGCTGCTGTTCGTATCCTTACCTCTTAGGGGAGCGGACATAGGCAGGTGCCTGAGGCACATGGTCTGGCTGGGCCTTGTGGTTCGACTCGTAGGTGGACGTTGCCGCTAGGGTAACGTTCCTTATACTGCGTCTGGCAGTTGTTCGTATCCTCGCACACTAGGGGAGCGAACAGAGGTAGGAGCTTTGTGCGGCTTACGCTGCTGTTCGTCTCTTTTGCACCACTAGAAGAGCGGACCTAGGCAGGTGCCATATCTAGTGGTTCTTGTCCTCGCACACTAGTGGAGCGAACGCAGGTAGGAGCTTTGTGCGGCTTACGCTGCTGTTCGTCTCTTTTGCACCACTAGAAGAGCGGACCTAGGTAGGTGCCATTTCGCACACATTGCCTTTGTCTCTGTGATTATTAACAGAGATCATTCCACACACCCTCCAAGTAAGGGAGGAATTGCTTTACCTACTTATTATATCCTTCTGTGAGTTAACAGAGGTATTGCACTCTGCCATAGTCTGCAGCAGAGTCTTTGTACGGTGGACCCTGACTGTCTGATACTACTTTAAGTTATTATCAGACAGCCCCTCGTATTATTAGGACTGAGCCAAGGGTCTGGCAGTTATGGCAGAATTTCAGCAGTTACACCGTTACATACAAGTACTTGAGTCACGGCTCAAGAGTATAGAGGATAAACCTCAGACCATGGTGACATCTGCACATGATCCTCGACTTGCTCTGCCAAACAGATATTCTGGCGATGCCAGATCATGTCGTGGTTTCATTAGTCAGTGTCAGATACACCTAGAGGTCAACTCTTCTCGCTTCTCTACGGAGAGGTCCAGAGTAGGCTTTATCATCTCCTTACTTCAGGACAAAGCCTTAGAATGGGCGACTCCCCTATGGGAGCGCTCTGATGTGCTTACTCTGAGACATCAAGACTTTCTTGATGCTCTTAAGGCGGTATTCATGGGTCCGCAGGTTACCCATGATGCGGCCCTGAGACTGTTAGATCTATCTCAGGGTTCGTTATCCACTAGTTCTTATGCCATTGCTTTTAGAACTCTGGTGGCAGAACTAGATTGGCCAGAGAAGGTGTTGATTCCTATCTTCTGGAGAGGGTTGGCAGGCTATGTCAAGGATGCTCTTGCTACTTGTGAGGTCCCTGCTTCTCTGGAGGACTTGATCACAGTAGCAACGAGGATCGATGTACGCCATAAGGAACGTAGACTCGAGGTCTCTTCCTCACGCCCTAAGCATCGGGCTATTCCAGTTGTTGAGGGTCCATTACCATCTTCCTCAGCATCTGAAACATCTCCCACTCCTATGGAGTTAGGTCATACGTCTTCCAGACTACGCAAGTCTGGTCCTCCTATATGTTACGTATGTCGTCAGGCTGGGCACTATGCCAACAATTGTCCTAGTCGTCAGGGAAACTCCCTGGTCTAGTAACCATTAGAGGGGGGTTACTAGAGACGTCTTCTGCACCCTCTAAGTGTTGTATCCCAGGTCAGCTCTCATTATCTGAGAATACATGGCCTATTATGGCTTTTGTGGATTCCGGAGCTGACGGGACTTTTGTGTCCTCAGGATTTGTAAAGGGACACAATATTCCCTCTATCATGTTAGAGGCGCCTATTCCTGTCCGTGTTGTTAATGGAACTATGTTGTCTGACTCCATTACATTGAGGACAGTTCCCTTGCGCCTTTCCCTGTCTCAGGGTCACATAGAGGAGATTTCTTTTCTTGTTTTGCCTGAGGGTATAAACGACGTCCTTCTGGGTCTCCCATGGCTTCGGACTCATGCTCCTCACATTGACTGGGAGTCTGACAGCATTATTAGTTGGGGTTCGAAATGTCAGTCCCGATGTCTTCCCTTACCACCTAAGGTCATTGCGGTTGCATCTACTGATCTCTCTCCCATACCTACACCCTATCTGGATTTCGCTGACGTGTTCTCCAAACAGGGTGCTGAGGTTCTTCCACCCCATAGGCCGTATGACTGTGCCATAGACCTTATCCCAGGTTCGGTTCCACCTAAAGGCAGGGTTTACCCCCTGTCGATACCTGAGTCGGAGGCCATGTCGACCTATATAAGAGAGAGTTTAGAGAAGGGGTTCATTCGTAAGTCTGTCTCTCCCGCGGGAGCTGGGTTTTTCTTTGTTCGGAAGAAAGAGGGTGATTTGCGTCCCTGCATAGATTACAGGGGTCTCAACGCAATCACAATAAAGAACAAATACCCATTACCTTTAATTTCGGAGCTCTTTGACAGACTGAGAGGAGCTCAAGTTTTTACGAAGTTGGATCTGCGGGGTGCGTATAACTTGGTACGAATTCGAAAGGGTGACGAATGGAAGACCGCTTTTAACACCCGAGACGGTCACTATGAATACCTCGTCATGCCTTTTGGGTTATGTAATGCACCCGCAGTATTTCAGGACTTCGTAAACGATGTGTTCAGGGATTTACTGTTATCCTCAGTAGTGGTGTATCTGGACGACATCCTGATTTTTTCTCCTGATCTGGAGACTCATCGTCAGGATGTCGTTCGTGTCCTTTCCCGTTTAAGGGAGCACTCATTGTTTGCTAAACTCGAGAAATGTGTATTCGAGCAGTCCTCATTGCCTTTTTTGGGTTACATTATCTCACAAGAGGGCCTGGCTATGGATCCTGCGAAGCTCTCTGCTGTCCTGCAATGGTCCGAACCTCATTCCTTGAAGGCGGTGCAACGCTTCTTAGGATTCATAAATTATTACAGGCAGTTCATACCCCATTTTTCTACTTTGGTGGCCCCTTTGGTGGCCTTGACTAAGAAAGGTGCTAATCCCAAAGCCTGGTCTACTGAGACATCTCAGGCTTTTGAGGCAGTAAAAAGACACTTTTCAATTGCACCCGTTCTTCAAAGACCCGATGAGAGTAAGCCCTTCCTCTTAGAGGTTGATGCCTCTTCAGTGGGTGCTGGTGCGGTCTTGTATCAAAAGAACGGTGCAGGTAGAAAAAGGCCGTGTTTCTTCTTTGCGAAAACCTTTTCACCGGCAGAGAGAAACTATACTATTGGGGATAGGGAACTGCTCGCCTTGAGATTAGCCTTGGAGGAGTGGCGTCACTTGCTGGAAGGAGCGAAACATCCTTTCCAGGTCTATACTGACCATAAGAATCTGACGTACTTACAAACCGCTCAGCGTCTGAATCCTCGCCAAGCCCGCTGGTCCTTGTTTTTCTCCCGCTTTCACTTCTCCATCAACTATCTGTCTGGGAGTAAGAATAACAAGGCAGACGCCCTGTCTCGCTCTATGCTTTCTACCCAGGAAGAGATTGACGAACCTCGTCTTATCCTTCCCTCCAGGGTTTTTCATACGCTCTCCCCTGTGACGTTAGACCAAATCCCACCGGGCAAGACCTTTGTTCCGCCTGATCGACAGAATGATATACTGTCATGGGCCCACACCTCAAAGGTGGGTGAGCATTTTGGTATTAGGCGGACACGAGAGTTACTGGAGAGGTGGTATTGGTGGCCACACTTAGCCAGCCACGTCAAGAGATATGTCGGTTCTTGCTACTCGTGTGCTCGCAACCGTCCATTACGGCAGAGACCGGCTGGGCTCTTGCATCCTTTACCAGTGCCAGATAGACCATGGGAGGTGGTAGGCATGGACTTTGTGGGTGATCTTCCATGTTCACAGGGACATAGATTTGTGTGGGTCATTACGGACCATTTCTCCCGGATGGTTCATCTCGTACCGTTATCGAGAATCCCATCTTCCAGGGTACTAGCCAAACTATTCCTCAAGCATGTTTTTAGGCTTCACGGGATGCCAGATCATATCATTTGTGATAGAGGCCCGCAATTTACTTCCCGTTTCTGGCGAGATCTTTGTAGCCTTCTGCAAATTGAGTTGAATCTCTCTTCGGCATACCATCCGAAGACCAATGGTTTGGTTGAACGTACCAATCAATCTATGATTATATACCTTCGACACTTTGTTGCTGAGAACCACGATAACTGGTCCTCCCTCCTACCCTGGGCAGAATTTGCCCTTAACAATTCGCTGGCTGAGGCCACTGGGCAGACACCGTTCGTACTCAATAATGGGCAACACCCTAGGGTACCGGTACCGTTTCCCGCTGCTGCACCTCCTCCTCTTGTGGCCGACTGGGCAACTAATGCCAGAGAGGTTTGGGATCGGACTCAAGAGTCGATCCAAGCAGCTAAGGACCGTATGAAGACGGTGTCCGATCGGTTTCGTCGCCCGGCTCCTGTCTTTTCTCCAGGGGACTTTGTGTGGCTCTCTGCAAAACACGTGAGACTTAGAGTGAGCTCTGTCAAATTTGCTCCTCGCTTCCTGGGTCCTTATGAGGTTCTTCGACAGGTAAATCCTGTAGTCTACCAATTGAAGTTACCCGTCCATCTTAGGATTCATGACAAATTCCATGTCTCACTGCTAAAGCTGGCTATTTTACCTCACGCTCGTGAAGTGCACTCTCCTGCCTCTGATTCCTCTCACTCTAGCTATGAGGTACGAGCCATAGTTGGTTCTAAGATGGTTAGAGGGCGCAGGTTCTACTTGATAGATTGGGAGGGTTACGGCCCGGAACATCGCTCTTGGGAGCCTGAGGAGGCTGTCCATGCTCCCGACTTAGTTGCCGATTACCTGCGTCGCCGGGAGGAAGGCCCTTGAAGGGGAGGTACTGTTACGGTTGCTGCGAGCACTGGAGACTATGTCCAGATTTCTTGCTACTGCACATGTGCGAGCGCTGGAGACGAAGTCCAGATTTCTTGCTACTGCACATGTGCGAGCGCTGGAGACTAAGTCCAGATTTCTTGCTACTGCACATGTGCGAGCGCCGGAGACTAAGTCCTATCTTGGAGCCATTGCACATGTGCGGGTGACATCATCGCTGACACGAGGTCACATGTCTCTGACACCTTCTATGCCGATTGGTCGCTGGTCATGTGCTTGTGATGCCTTGCTCGGTGATAGGCCAGCATGACGTCACTCCTGTCGTTCTGGCAGCGGATTGGCTCTGGTGTCCTCCATCTTGGATGAGGCACAGAGTCTATATAAGACCCTGACACACGCCGCATGGCGCTCAGTCCTCTTGGTTCATGCATAAGAGTAGACGCTCTGTGCGCGTTCCTCTAGGCATTCCTCTGTCTATGCTAGGTGAGCGCTACCGGCAGGGTAGCGTTCTTATACCTTACAGCTTCGGCTGCTGTTCGTATCCTTACCTCTTAGGGGAGCGGACATAGGCAGGTGCCTGAGGCACATGGTCTGGCTGGGCCTTGTGGTTCGACTCGTAGGTGGACGTTGCCGCTAGGGTAACGTTCCTTATACTGCGTCTGGCAGTTGTTCGTATCCTCGCACACTAGGGGAGCGAACAGAGGTAGGAGCTTTGTGCGGCTTACGCTGCTGTTCGTCTCTTTTGCACCACTAGAAGAGCGGACCTAGGCAGGTGCCATATCTAGTGGTTCGTGTCCTCGCACACTAGTGGAGCGAACGCAGGTAGGAGCTTTGTGCGGCTTACGCTGCTGTTCGTCTCTTTTGCACCACTAGAAGAGCGGACCTAGGTAGGTGCCATTTCGCACACATTGCCTTTGTCTCTGTGATTATTAACAGAGATCATTCCACACACCCTCCAAGTAAGGGAGGAATTGCTTTACCTACTTATTATATCCTTCTGTGAGTTAACAGAGGTATTGCACTCTGCCATAGTCTGCAGCAGAGTAACAAAGACAGCCCCTCGTAACACACGTGTTCCCTGACCCTAATGCGGAGCTCACGGGAGGTGAGCTCCACATAGATCAGGGAACACGGGCACACAGCAAAGTACACCACATGTGTGGAACTGCACGTAATGTACTTCCTAATTTGAAATGTTTTTTTCATTAGAGGAAGGAAATGTCGTACTACAGACCATGTTCCTGCATGCCAAACAGTGGCCGCATTTGTAACAGCCCACCATTGGGCTCCTAGTACCAAATGGATTACGGCTAGGGGGGACATAGTGGCTCGTCACCAAAATATCTCTCAAATTTTTCGCACGGCGTGCTGTAACCAGTGGAGCCTGTGGAAGGAAGTCCGACAGTATGGGATCCGACAAAAGCCCTGGGCAGTGCCTGTTCAGGATCCCTCTCACTCGTGCTCCACTCATGGTTAAAGTTGCTGATGAAACGCAATTCGGGCTCTGAAGGACCTTTCCTGGATTTATATGAGAGCAGCTGAGATCTAGGGGTATTCCTAGCATGAAGGTAACCCCTATTAATGGACCGATTGCTGTAACCTCGATCTCGGAAGCGGCGCTGGAGATCGGCAGACTGATGTTCAAAGGCGGTGTCAGACGAGCAAATTCGCTTCATCCTGAGGAACTGGCCAGTCGGTATGGCCCGGATGGTGGAGGGGGTATGTGCAGAAGAAGCATGCAGCAGTGCGTTGACAGATGTATCCTTTCTGTAGACGTCGGTCTGTATGATCCGTTCAGGACCGACTGAGATTTTAATGTCTAAGAAGTCAACGCAACTGCTGCTATGCTTATGCGTCAATTTGATGTTAAAAATGTTATTATTTAATTCCCCCATAAATGTTTCGAGCTGCTCCACAGTGCCCTGCCAAAAAAATTAAATATCATCGATATACCTTAGCCAGCACTGCACATGGGCGCCAGCCCCCGCGCCTCCATCACCAGAAACCTAGGAAGAGGTTGGCGTACGAAGGTGCGCAGGCCGCGCCCATCGCAGTGCCGCGCCCCTGAAGGTAATACCGATCATTGAACACAAAAAAATTATGAGTAAGGGCAAAGTGGAGCAACTCGAGAATAAAATCCCCCATCTTGCCGCAGCGATTGTCCATCCCCAGGAAAAAGCAAACTGCCGCCAGACCGTCCTCATGTCGGATGCATGTGTACAGACTCTCCACATCGACTGTGATGATCAGAACATCGTCCTCCACAAAGATGCCGTCAATCCTATTAAGGATGTCCGTCGTGTCCTTGACATACGAGGGGAGTGTCTCAACCAAAGGTTTTAAGTAGAAATCAATCAATTTACAGATGCGTTCACACAACCTCTCGATGCCGGACACGATAGGACGCCCCGGAGGATTCACGGGATTTTTGTGTATTTTCGGCAAAAGATATGAAGTTGGAATTCTAGGTGTCTTGTTAGTTCATCTACCAAATAAGAGATGTATATGTCTTGAATTGCAGATAAGAACTTGCAGCTTTTAGCACAACCAGAAAATTCCATGTCCCATTAACTATCTGCATAGTTAAAATCCCTCATATTATTACCCTATTTTTATTTGTTGCCTTTTTCAATTCTTTCAGCATTTTATCCTTTATCTGTTCAGTAGAACTGTACATTTACCCATACTGACTATACATTTCCACAGCTCTCCCCAATGTCATTCTTGAGCACAGAACTTAAGTTAGATTTAACAAATATACACACCACTTCACCTTTTTTGTCTTTCCTGTCCTTTCTAAATGTAGTAGAACCCTCTACATTTTTCAACCAGTCATGATTTTCGTCCAGCTAAGTTTCCGTAATGCCCCGTAATCCATGACTGACCCAAGCATCTTCAATTCATTCATTTTTCTTGAAAGATTTGCCAGCAGGCATTTAATACTATTAGCACTTTCATTACTCCTACTCACCAGCCTACTTTCCTTGCATGTCCCAGCCTCATACAGTCTCTGTCAACTCTAACCATTCCCTTATTTGCACAACTACCCTCCCTCTCCCAGATCTTAGTTTTAAAGCTCTTCTATCCATATGACTATGTTTGCTCCAGCACAGCTGCCCTCTCTCCATTGAGCTGCAGCCCATTGTTAATGGTTTAACCTGTAGCCGACAGACAAGATGATCTGCTCCATAAACCCAAACCCTTCCTTCTTGCACCTATTTCTAACCCACTTATTTATAAGATCCTGCTACCTTTCTATTGATGGTATTGATGATTCACCCTTAAAATAGATTCATAATGGTGCTCCTTATATGTAAAAAATAGAGGTGGCACACTGTGGACTGCCAAAAATTGTACTTAGTATCTGATTACCATGACTGAATCTGTTTTATGTGCTGATTTATCATATGAACTTAGCCTTTGTGAGGGTTGCCAAATTAAATATATTCTTGGAAACGTAATGCTAACTATTGACTGTCCTGGGCAGCGTTCAGTAACTGGACGCGGTCTGTGCATGCGCAATGCGTGCGTTCCACGAGTGGAGCGCGGCTGTAGAATATCAGCCGGATAAGGTATATTGCGTGCCGCGCATGCGCGATGTGCGCTGCATTTGAGCCTGGCGCGGAATGAGCGCATCAGCGCTCATGGCAGCAGCAGAAAAGCCTCCTGAGTGAGTGTCTGCGCACCGCGCATGCGCGGGATATGTGTTCCACGAGTGGAGCGCGGAAGTGTAGCTTGGCTGTACCTGTGTCAAGATTATGTCCACGCATGCGCGGTGTGAGCCCTGTCAGGCGGCCGTAGACGCTGCAGAGTAACCGATCGGGCATGCGCGGTGGGGGCTATGTGCACGGATTATGGATCGATTGTAAGGGCTGCACAAACATGTGGCACCACTGACCGCTGATGATACAGGAGGCATGTGGGGTATATAGGGTGTGGGTCTAGCAGCACACAGCGTCCCACTGGCCACTAGCATACACATTTGCACCATTAACGTGCATTGTGGGTATACACATTTGTACCACCAATGTACATTGTGTAGTATTGTCCTGCCATTGCAGGCTTTACTTGAAGTTTTTCTCCCCTGAGGAACTCTCTTATTATATAGAGAGGGAAACGCGTTGGGAGGGTGTATTTGTCATCAGGGTTAGCATTCCTAACTTGGGTGCTGCCCTTGTAAGGGCGGAAGCAATTTCTGCAGGGGCACGACAGGGGTAGGGAACGTTGAGACTGGTGGCCCCCACCCCCTTAGGTCTGTTTTGGCCTGCTTCTGCCTTGGATTGTTCCAGTGGCATCTGATCTCCTCAGGAGAAGTACTGGGTGAGATCTTTCTGATTATTTATTCACGCACTGCACTGCACTTTGTTGTATCATGTTTTTGACAAATGATATTAAAAGTTAAATTTTAATTTAAATCCTTGCTATAACTGGTATTCAAATTAGGATTTGGGCTGCACTGCTATTGCCATTGCGGCAGGACTGCTTTTCCATCAGTAATATCAACCAAACAGGCATATTTACTAGGTTGTGCCAGATCAGGACTAGGCTCCCTGACACTATTCCACCTACCCTTCTTCTAACTGTTACCCAGCACCTACTTCTGGGTCCTGATATTCCCCACCTCCACCCTCCTCCATATCATTGGCTCCAGCCAGAGCCACTCAGTGAACTCTAAACTTCTCTTCAGGTTTGCAATGCTTCTGAGTGTTGCAAGCTACATATTGAGATCTGCTACCTGAGCTTACAAACATGGAACTCCCTGACATTGAATACATCCCACAAGATGCACACCTGGTAGCATTGTACATGGAGCACATACTAAATGGTGATAAACAGTACAGATACAAGCAAAAAAACACTGGTAAACTAGTAAGGAAAAGATCAAACTATGCTCTTGTGTTAAACTATGATATTGTGTTTAACTATGCACTTATCTGCAGCCTCCTCACTTAAAATGCAGTCCCCATTCAGCTCAGCAGCCATCGTTTGCAGTCAATGGAAATTGTAGTTTCTCAACCAGCAGTAAAATAAGGATGAAATATAACCATGTCTAGCGATTGAATTTTAATTGGGATGTAATGTGAGCCTAAAAGTGGTACTTTTATTGTTAATGGCCTTAAGCTCAATCTTAAAAAACTGATGACTTAATGGATGAATGTGTGGTGCCCCTGAGACTTCAGTCACCACAGAGGTACTGCACCTCAGCTAGAGTTGTGGTATTCCATCCTGGGTAAGGAGGAGGTCAACACCGGTTCACACAAAGCACAACACCCAGTCTCAGAAATACCTCATCAGACATGGCAAGGGCGTGATTATACCCAAAGCCAGGCTGGGGGGGTGGAGTCTTAGGAGTGGGAACACAGTAGTACAAGTGGGAACATATTGTGAAGTGTGGAGTTAGTTAGTGAGTTGGAGGAGTGAAGACCCGTGGCCTGGAGCTGGTACCGCTTGGCCCGGGCACAGAGAGAAGGAGTCCTAGAGACCACGGGAAGTGCAACGTCATCTTGTGACCTTGCTCCACATATAATCTATCGGTGGAAGGACTTGGCTGCAACACGGGGACTGGTCCCTAGGCTAGAGGAGAATAACCTACATACTCCACTAGTAAAACCAGTGGCTGAGGTGACTGCATACACCAAAGCCACCACCGCACACAAATTCACTGGAAGGTGACCCTCAAGGACCAAGGGATAGAGCTTCATGACACCCCACAGGGTTCATGGGTACTGATACAGGGTTCAGTGAGTGAAGGCACAAAGCAAGAGGGAGAAGCAAGCACAGGAGTTGGCCATGGAGGGTAAACTTTAGATAGGTGCACCAGATTCGACCTCCAAAATACCCGGGATTGGCTAGAGCTCATCACAGTGAATCCCGGCACTCCAAAGGTGGTCACTGGCATGTGTTTAACCTTGGAACTGGCTCCAGTGAGTAAAGACCTTGAGACTGCATCCCTGTGTCACTCCATTATTCACCTGCTCTTCCCGCCTTGCAACCCTCGCCATTATAGACTACTACCTCCCCCATCTGCCCTGGGGCCCAGCTCTGCCTGTGGAGAGCTATACCATCTCAGCTGCATCACCATCTGCCCCAGAGATCCCCATCTTTCAGTGGCAGCACCTAACTTGGCACATACCACAGGTGGCGTCACAAATTACAATCCCCATCATTCAAGTCTCCCCCCTTTTGATTGACACTACCAGGGTCATGGAACCGGGCCCTGCTACCACGGCATCCCCGAAGCAGAACCACCATGGCTCTGTAATGAGTAACCCAAAAGCTCCAGTGTGGGCATGCCATTTTGGCATCACAAACAGGATTTCGTGCCCATTGACAAGGGTACTATGAACCTTAACAGACTGTGCAAAAAGACTATGCGCTGACGGCAATTGAAAAAGAACAGGCACCATGTGTAATCAAAAGGGCTGGGTGCATCCTCCCTTCGTGGGCTGGACTGCCAATTTGCGCAAAAAGCCATACCCGCTCCTACAGCTACAGAAGAGAAACAAAACTTACCAAATGACTCAGGAGTCCCGCCATCCCAGGAAGTAGTCTAAGGCGCGATGTCCTACAGCGTCCACGAGATGCTCTACCAGCAGCATTTGTACCCGGGCGATGCTGTCACCAACACCAGGCAGAAGGAGGAATGGGGCTGGTATGCCCTGGATGTAAAGATCCACAACCTGGAGGCAGAAGCACCTGGCCAAGAATCTTCTACGGTCAGCATATCTATCGCTGCGTCTTGTGAGCTGGGAACACAGACTCTGGGCCTGAGCTATGGCTTGCCAGGATGCATGGACTGCCCTGAGTTGGGAAGCCGCAGACCTGGAGACAAGAAGTAGTAAGCCAACTTTGAAGAAATGTAAATAGTATTGATAATGTTTAAATAAGTTTTTTTGATAATGCTTTCAGGTGTGTGTTGAAATTGACAGCTGGGTCACTGGACTAGGTGTGACCAGAACTTCGTTTTGTAAATAGTTATTACCATGATAGAGTGCTCCCCAGTAGATTTACATTGATCACAGGAGATAAAACCCATCTGGTGTGGCAGAAATAATGAAGCATGATCAGGAATGCTCTGTCGCCCACCCAGAGCCTACGATGGGGGTTTGTTGGTGGCGGTTCCCCCACTTTGTTTTCTTTGCTGCTACAAGTTTGCATATCACAGGAGCAGTGCAAGGACTCTTGGCATCATGCTCTTCAACAAAAAAGTTTATTATGCAAAGATAATGCTTTATACTGTCAAGTTTTATAGAGTAATGTAAGAGTTTATCATGTTGGTAACGTTGAAGATGATGCCTCCCATAAAGGGAAGAAAATGTTTGAAATGTTTACAGTATACAAAAATTGCATGTCATCACTGTATTTTTGTTTTGTTCCAGCCTAAGGAAGTGCTGGGATTTGCTGTGGGGGAGTGTGGTGCCCCTGAGGCTTCAGTCGCCACAGATGTACTGCACCTCAGCCAGAGGTGTGGTATTCCATACTGAGTAAGGAGGAGGTCAAAATCGATTCACACAAAGCACAAGGCAGCAGGCTCAGAAACACCTCATCAGCCATGGTAAGGACGTGATTGTAACCAAAGCCAGGCTGGGGGGTGGAGTGTTAGGAGTGGGAACATAGTAGTACAAGTGGGATCACAGTGTGAAGTGTGGAGTTAGTTAGTGAGTTGGAGGAGTGAAGACCAGTGGCCTGGAGCTGGTACCGCTTGGCCCGGGCACAGAGAGAAGGAGTCCTAGAGACCACGGGAAGTGCAACGTCATCTTGTGACCTTGCTCCACATATAATCTATCGGTGGAAGGACTTGGCTGCAACACGGGGACTGGTCCCTAGGCTAGAGGAGAATAACCTACATACTCCACTAGTAAAACCAGTGGCTGAGGTGACTGCATACACCAAAGCCACCACCGCACACAAATTCACTGGAAGGTGACCCTCAAGGACCAAGGGATAGAGCTTCACGACACCCAACACGGTTCATGGGCACTGATACAGGGTTAAGTGAGCAAAGGCACAAAGCAGGAGGGAGAAGCAAGCACAGGAGTCCGCCAGGGAAGGGTACACTTCAGAAAGGTGCACCAGATTCGACCTCCGAAGTACCCGGGATCGGTTGGAGCTCATCACAGTGAATCCCGGCATGCCAAAGGCGTTCACTGGTGTGTGTGGAACCTTGGAACTGGCTACAGTGAGTAAAGACCTTCGGACTGCATCCCTGTGTCACTCCATTATTCACCTGTGCTTCCCGCCTTACAACCCCCACCATTATAGACCACTAACTCCCTTATGCGCCCTGGGGCCCAGCTCTGCCTGTGGAGAGCTATGCCATCTCAGTTGCATCACAATCTGCCCCAGAGGTCTCCATCCCACAGCGGCGGCACTTAACTTGCCGCATACCACAGGTGGCGTCACAAATTACAATCCCCATCATTCAAGTCTCCTTCCTTTTGCTTGACACCACTGGGATCACGTAACCTGGCCCTGCCACTGCGACTTCCCCGAAGCAGAACCACCGCAGCCCGTTAACGAGTAACCCCCAGGCCCCGGTGTGGGCATGTCAAATGCTCTGGAGGAAGATCAATTTTTGTGCAAGCCTAGACAAGTCCACCAAGCCATCCATTTGCTGGTCTTCCTCTTTTCCTTGTTCTTTCTATTCTTCTGACCATGAAATCCTTTTCCAGTGATTCTTCTATTCGTACAATGTGTCTAAAAGTACGTCGTAAGTTGGTGATCCTTTCTTCGATTGACATGTCTGGCTTGATTTATTCCAAAATTGATTTGTTTGCTCTTCTTGCTGTCGCGGGCGGGGAGGATTCCGCCGCTGCTGCGCTCGCTAACGCTCGGGTCCGGCGCAGCAGCTCTGCTGCTCGGTGGCTCTAGCGGTGGGCCGGATCCGGGGACTCGAGCGGCGCTCCTCGCCCGTGAGTGAAAAGGGTGGTTGGTTTGGGGGATTTAGTCCGTTACGCCACCCACGGGTCGTGGTGAAGAAGGGCACCACCGCTGCTGGTGACGGGGATCCCGGGAGCGATGGTAGGGAGCAGCTGGGATGTTGTTTTCCCCCTCCGTGGGTAGGGGTCGGTGGTCCCGGGGCCCGGTGGTGTGACGGGGAGGCAGGGTTGGTGAGGTGCAGGGTTGCAGGGACAGCACGGCGTGGTGCCGGATGGCACGGGTATACTCACTCAGTAAGAGATGCACAAAGTCCTCGGTAAACCAAACGGCTGGATGGTCGGGTCCCGCAGCTGGCTGCAGGGTCTCTCCCCGGACAGGTGATGGTGGCTGTCTTTCCATGCACCTTGATGTTCTCAGTTGACTACTATGGATCCCCAACGGTAGTCCTCTCCCCGGTGTATGGGTACCGGAGGAGCCCGTTTGCCTGCAGGCGCTGGCCCTTGGGTCTCTAGCCTTAGGCGGTAGCTGTATACCCTCACAGTGTGGGTGGTTGCCTTCAATCGAGACTTTTGCTGTTAGGAAACCCCTGGGGTTCCGGTCACATTCGGATTTGACTATTGTCGGCGGCTCCAAGCCTGGTCGGGGTCCGATGGCCCTGCCTGGGTGTGCTGGCTTCACTTCGCTCCCCGGTCGGTACTGGCGGGCCAACGCCCGACCCCGGTCCTATGCTTCCGCGTTGCTTCACCACTCCTGCAGACGGCCACCACCGTCTGCCAACCTTGCTGTCAGTGCCTGGGCCATAAACCCAGACACCCAAGTGCTTACTCCTCACTCCTCAAACTCCAACACTTAAATGTCACTTTTCCCGCCTCCAGGCCTGTGAACTCCTCGGTGGGTGGGGCCAACCGCTTGGCTCCACCCCACCTTGTGTGGACATCAGACACTGGAGGGAGGCAACAAGGGTTTTGTGTTTGGCTGGTGTCCCTGTCTAATGGGGGTGGGGTGTTTGTGTGTTATCTGTGACGACCTGGCTAGTCCAGGGCACCACATTCCCCCTTGGTGAAATGCAGACCGTCCGCGGGCTGCCCGTCCATCACCGGTTTTATTTTTCTTTTCAAAAACTGCAAAAATATAAATAACATAAACATTTTCAAACAGATAAGCATTTCTTGTAAGGACACAAACGTTGCACATATATAAAACATTTTTAATAATAACAGACGGACGGAAGAATGTCTTCCGCTCTCCCACCCAAGCAACCTAGCCCTGATGCTGCCCCTAAGAAGTGGGCAGCACCCCTTGACCCCAGTCCAGGTTCTGGCTGCCCAAGCGGGAACGGGTACGGTTACTCGCACCCGGCTGTCACTTCAGGGGACCCCACGTCCTTGGGGGACCCCTGACCCCCGGAGGATGGCCACTGGTCCTGGTGGTGGCCGGTCCCCAGCCTGCTCTGCTGCGGGCCCTTCCTCCAATCTGCCTCTCCGGAGGCGGCTCCGACGGAAAATCACCCCTCAACTTATTTACAAGCCAACAAGTTCGTGGGTGGCCTGCCAGTTCTCGGCCATGTCCATGAGTAGTCTCTCATGCAAGGGGGGTGGTTAAAGTACACAGGGTCCCTCCGGGGACAACTTGCCGGCAACGGCCGGAATACTCATTTAGACAATCAGGTAAAGGTCACGGTTGATTAATGTCATTCAATCAAACTGCTGAGGGTCCCAACGGGGGACAACTGCTTGCAACGGCGAACCGCTGCCACTACTGCTCACTTCCGTGTTCCTCACCCGGCTCCAGGTGAAGAAGCACGGGTTCCAGCCCCTCCAGCGCACGGCAGGTGCGACGAGGAAGAGCCGCCCGGTATCCATTATTTCCGCTCCGAGGGATGTAAGTGGCCTCCATGTCGTACAAGACAAAGACTCCCTCCTCCTCCGAGACAGGCTCCGTGTCAGCCCTCGAGCTGCTGTCATCTGACTCCAGGGGGTTAATGGTGGGACTTGGCAGGTCGGTAACGGTTTCCAGCTGAGCCCAGACTCGTGGCTCCTGCGTGGCGGGTGGCCCGTCATTGGTCGGTGTATGGAGGTCTGCTATCGGTTCTTCTAGGTTACCCGCTCCAGCGGTTGATGAGCTGGCTTCCCCTCGGGCCTCCGGGCCCTGGCGGGGCAACACGGACTCTGCCACCTCCATCGGGGACGGTGATCTGGGTGGGGTTGTATGGGCGGTCAGCACAGGCGATGGGTCGGGCTCTGCTGGGGCCAGGGAAAGACCGGATCCTTCAGCCGCAGCGGTCGGTCCTCTAGGGACACAAGGGTGTGGGTCTCTCACCAGCTCCTCTAGCATGGTCTCTATTTCATGCGCCCGCACGACCGCGGCCAGCTCCTCCATCTCAGCGGTCCAGCGATCGAGCAGGTCCCGTACTTGGACCCGGTTACGGCAGCACAACAGCATCACTTGGGTGTTCAGCCAAGCCGCCGTCCCAGGGGCAGGCTCCGGAGACTCAGGCCTCTCAGATGGTGCGGACATGTTGCAGGCTGCTACCAGGAACCGGTTATATTTGCAGAGTCCTGGCGTCCCCGCTTCTATAGCCTAGGCTACATCAGGCAGACACACTCTCGGGCCCCCTTTGTACTCTTCAGCACTTCCATTTGTTGGGGGCGGGGCTTTGCTTTCACGCCTTCCCTGCTCGGAGAAGATGCTCGAGCGGGAGATTTTCGCGCCAAGATGGCGGCGCTTCAAAATTTTCGGCCGGACACCGCCGGCGGAGATCACAAGGTGCACTTCTACTGGTAAGTCGAGGGGTTCAATCCTGTTTGTGACGCCAAGTTGTCGCCAGCGGGGAGGACGCCGCCGCTGCTGCGCTCACTAACGCTCGGGTCCAGCTCTGCGGCTGCTGCTGCTCGGTGGCTCGAGCGGTGGGCCGGATCCGGGGACTTGAGCGGCGCTCCTCGCCCATGAGTGAAAAGGCTGGTTGGTTTGGGGGATTTAGTCCGTTACGCCACCCACGGGTCTTGGTGAAGATGGGCACCACCGCTGCTGGTGACGGGGATCCCGGGAGCGATGGTAGGGAGCAGCTGGGATGTTGTTTTCCCCCTCCGTGGGTAGGGGTTGGTGGTCCCGGGGCCCGGTGGTGTGACGGGGAGGCAGGGTTGGTGAGGTGCAGGGTTGCAGGGACAGCGCGGCGTGGTACCAGATGGCACGGGTGTACTCACTCAGTAGGAAATGCACAAAGTCCTCGGTAAACCAAACGGCTGGATGGACGGGTCCTGCAGCCGGCTGCAGTGTCTCTCCTCGGACAGGTGATGGCGGCTGTCTTTCCTTGCATCTTGATGTTCTCAGTTGACTACTATGGATCCCCAACGGTAGTCCGCTCCCCGGTGTATGGGTACCGGAGGAGCCCATTTGCCTGCAGGCGCTGGCCCTTGGGTCTCTAGCCTTAGGCGGTAGCTGTATACCCTCACAGTGTAGGCGGTTGCCTTCAATCGGGGCTTTTGCTGTTAGGAAACCCCTGGGGTTCCGGTCACATTCGGATTTGACTATTGTCGGCGGCTCCAAGCCTGGTCGGGGTCCGATGACCCTGCCTGGGTGTGCTGTCTTCACTTCGCTCCCCGGTCGGTACCGGCGGGCCAACGCCCGACCCCGATCCTACGGTTCCGCGTTGCTTCACCACTCCTGCAGACAGCCACCACCGTCTGCCAACCTTGCTGTCAGTGCCTGGGCCACAAACCCAGACACCCAAGTGCTTACTCCTCACTCCTCAAACTCCAACACTTAACTGTCACTTTTCCCGCCTCCAGGCCTGTGAACTCCTCAGTGGGTGGGGCCAACCGCTTGGCTCCGCCCCACTTTGCGTGGACATCAGACACTGGAGGGAGGCAACAAGGGTTTTGTGTTTGGCTGGTGTCCCTGTCTAATGAGGGTGGGGTGTTTGTGTGTTATCTGTGACGACCTGGCTAGTCCAGGGTGCCACATTGTCATCCATGCTATTGATAAGCACCACATTTTGAAGGCATTGATTCTTTTTCTGTTTTGTTTCTTTATCGTCCTGATTTCACATCCATACCTTACTATAGAAAAGACTAGACTGAGTATGAGTAGTGTCTTCATCACTGTGAAATGTTTCTTGATTGAGGTCCTTGTCCAGTGATTTCATTGCTGATTTGCTCATAGCTCATTCCCTATTGATTTTTGGTGTCATAGCTGCATCTTGATTGATCATTGATCCGAGTAGGTTGAAGTCCTTTACAACTTCCAGTTTGTCACCATCCATCTGAAATGTGTCCTGGTCGTACCTGATAGTAGTCTATATCTTTGTCTTCTTTGTATTGAGTAGGAGTCCAATGTTTAAGGTTTTCATCTTGACACTCTGTAACATGTCCTTCATTCCATTTATGCTTGTTGCTATTAATGTTGCATTATCTGCAAATTTAGGATCATTGATGATTCGTCCAGAAATTTTGATTCCTTCTTTTTTGGCAAGTCCAGCCTTCCTGAAAATAGCTTCTGCATATAAATTGAAGAGAAATGGATGCAGACAGGGTGCAGCCTTGTCTAACTCCTCGTTCTATTTTGAACGGTGTCACCATGTTTTGTTCAGATTGTTGCTTCTTGGTCGATGTAAAGGTTCCTGATGAGGCTGATCAGATGGATCGGCACACCCATATGCTTTACGGTATTCCAAAGTTTCAGTCAAAGGCTTTGCTGTAGTAGATAAAGCAAAAATAGAGCTCCTTGTTCTATTGTTTGGCCTTTTCCACTATCCATATTATGTTAGCAATTATATCACTTGCTCCTCTATCTTTTCTGAATCCTGCTTGTTTCTCTTGTAGCTTTTTGCCAAAGTAAGGGCTTATTCACATGAATATTCCGTCTGTCCTGGTCAGTTCCTGTTTTATTGTGGACCCACGGACAGGACCATTTTTTCAATGTCTTTTGTGTAGGATCGGATGGCACATGGAAGCACGTCCGTGTGCATCCAATCCTACAAAAAAACACATCGGATGCAGTATGTCTGTTCCGTTATTATGGAACATGTCCTATTCTGTTCCATAATAACGGACTGTGACTCAATGTGTTCAAAAAATAAGTGTGGTTCTGCACCGACCACTATACGACCTGTCCACAATCCTGGGGAGGACTCAATACAAGTCAATGGGCCCGCAAAATCCCTGGAAGCCACATGGAAGCACTTCCGTGTGACTTCCATCGGTGCCCGTGCAGTCTGTGTCCCGCTCCAGCCCCGCGGCTTCTCGCACTGCAGTGTCCCAGCATTTACCTGCAGTGCAGTGTGTCCGCATATGCCCGCACTGCAGTGTCCGCATATGCCCGCACTGCAGAGCGAGCAGCCACGGGGATGATGAGCGTTGCCATCAGGAGGTTAGTAAAGTTCATTACCTGTGGTGATGAACTCCTGCACTTCTGACATCAGCGCTTGCCACTGACCACCACGTTCTCACATCCCCTCTCGCGGGCGGCCCGAGACTGTGACTAGCGGTGATGTCACGGACCGCTCGCAAGAGGTGATCTGAGAATGCGGTGGGCATAGACGTCAGTGGCCAGCACTGACATCAGAAGTTCAGCGGCTTCCATCACTGCAGGTAATGCACCTCGCTAACCTCCTGAAGTTAGCGCGGGTCATACCTTGCAGTGACCTGAGCTTACTTCATGATGTTAGCTCAGGTCACTGCACTGCTCTCCCAGCCAATGGGGAATTTCTGTTTTTCATTGACTGGGACAGTGAGTATGGATCGTCGTGGGACCCCGTTATTGGATTACGCTCGACTGGATTTGATTTTTCTTTTCAATAAATTGGTGAAAGAGGGAATGTTTTGGGGAGTGTTTTTTCAAATAAAAATGTGTTTGTTGTCTATTTTTTTTTTACTACTGACTAGGTTTGTGATGTCGGGTATCTGATAGACGCCATGACATCACTAACCCCAGGGCTTGATGCCAGGTGGCATTACACATCTGGTAACAACCCCATATATTACCCTGTTTGTCACCGCACCAGGGCATCGGGATGAGCTGGGGAAAAGCACCAGGATTGGCGCATCTATTGGATGCGCCACTTCTGGGGTGGCTGTGGCCTGCTATTCTTAGGCTGGGGAGGGTCCCCAAGAATCACGGACCTCCCTAGTCTGAGAATACCAGACCACAGATGTCTGATTTACCTTGGCTGGTGATCCAATTTGGGGGGACCCCACTTTTTTTGTTTTAAATTATTTATTTAATTTAAAATAACAGCGTGGGATGACCTCTGTTTCGGATTATCAGCCAAGGTGAAGCTGCCAGCTGTGGTCTGCAGGCTGCAGCCTTCTGCTTTACCCAAGATGGCTAAAAAAAATAGGGGAGACCCACATGTTTTTTTTTAAATTATTTATTTATTATTTGGCTAAATACAAGGCTAAGCACCCATTAGTACCACCTGAAAGGCACTAAAGGGTGCAAGATTACAAAATGCTGGGGAGTGGGACATTATATGTCTTTCTCATCTGTAATCTATCTATCCCTCTATCTATCCCTTCATTCATTCATTCATTCATTCATTCATTCATTCATTCATTCATTCATTCATCACTCTATTTATCCCTCTATCTCTCTGTCTCTCTATCCTTCTACCTATCTATCTATCTATCTATCTATTTATCTATCTATCCCTCTATCTATCTATATCTACTTATCTATGTAGCTGCTTCCCTGTTTTGCCGTCCGCAAAAAAAACGGAAGGCACACAGATGCCACACGGATGCCCCACGGCCCGTATATGGAATGGAACGGATGTCACATGGATGCCACATGGATGCATCCGTGAAAAAAACTGACCTTTTTTTGCGGACCGCGAAAACGTAACGGTCATGTGAATGTAGCCTAATGCTGTAAACATCTTTCTAGGATGTTCAGTAGTATTTAGCTGACTTGATTTTTGAGCACAATTGTTCAATAATTTCCACAATCGGTAGCATCTCCTTTCTTTGGAGTAGGAATGAATACCAATCTTGTCCAGTCCTTGGGCCATTTACCAGTTGTCCATATCTGTTGATACAGGTATGTGATGACATTAACTGCTGCTTCAGAAGATTTTATTAGCTCTATTGGAATATTGTCATATCCAGGTGCTTTGTTTTTTGACAGAAGTATTATTGCAGCAACGACTTTGTCTTTTAAGATGTTCCGTTCACTATCATTTCCAGTCTCTGTTTCTTGCTGTATCTCGAGTCGTTCCTGTAGACGTGCTCCATGTATTTTGTCCATGTTTCCTTGATATGTTCTGGCTCAGGTAGTTTATTCCCATTGTCGTCTTTCTACATTCCCACTCTTGGTTGAAACTTTTGTGTATCTTATTGATCTTTTGATTATGCCTTCCTGGTTTTGTCCTTAAAGGTGGTGTCACACACAGCGACGACGACAACGACGTCGCTGCTACGTCACCATTTTCTGTGACGTTGCAGTGACGTCCCGTCGCTGTCACTGTGTGTGACATCCAGCAACGACCTAGCCCCTGCTGTGAGGTCGTTGCTCGTTGCTGAATGTCCTGCTTCATTTTTTCGTCGTCGCTCTCCCGCTGTGAAGCACACATCGCTGTGTGTGACAGCGAGAGAGCGACGAAATGAAGCGAGCAGGGAGCAGGAGCCGGCGTCTGGCAGCTGCGGAAAGCTGTAACCACTGTAAACATCGGGTAACCAAGGGAAGACCTTTCCCTGGTTACCCGATATTTACCTTCGTTACCAGCCTCCGCCGCTCTTGCTGCTAGTGCCGGCTCCTGCTCTGTGCACATGCAGCTGCAGTACGCATCGGGTAATTAACCCTATGTGTACTGTAGCTAGGAGAGCAAGGAGCCAGCGCTAAGCAGTGTGCGCGGCTCCCTGCTCTCTGCACTGTGACATGTAGCTGCAGTACACATTGGGTTAATTAACCCGATGTGTACTGTAGCTAGGAGAGCAAGGAGCCAGAGCTAAGCAGTGTGCGCGACTCCCTGCTCTCTGCACATGTAGCGACATTATGATCGCTGCTGCGTCGCTGTGTTTGACAGCTAAGCAGCGATCATAACAGTGACTTACAAGGTCGCTGTTACGTCACAGAAAATGGTGACGTAACAGCGATGTCGTTGTCGCTGTCACTATGTGTGAACCCAGCTTTAGATGTTCGTTTTCTATCTACATTGTACTGTAAATAAGGAGTCCTGTTGATAGAGGATCTTTTGTGATAACAGCAAGTGATTTGGCTCCAACAGTTTTACAGAACTGGGTACCCAGTGTTATCACTAATGGCAGCAGGCAATGGAATATCTGTGAGCAGGAGGGAGCCCAGTACATAATTGCATGGCCCCCTACTTGGTTTATGCTGACCTCTCCCGACATCCACCTTATAGCAGAAATCAAGTAATTTGTATGGTGTGGCTTCAGAGCCTGCTCAATCCCTGATAGAAGCCATCTGTTTTACACAGCAGACACCAACTAGTAAATATTGCATTTGAAGCTAGCTCTTATTGCAACAGTTTAACCCCTTTAGATGTCAGTCACTATGATATCTAAGTGGTTATTAGAGATGAGCGAACCGGTCCCGGTTCGGCTCGAGGTCGGTTCGCCGAACGGAGGTCCCGTTCGAGTTCGGTTCGTCGAACGTTCGACGAACCGAACTCGAACCGCATAGGAAACAATGGCAGGCAATCACAAACACATAAAAACACCTAGAAAACACCCTCAAAGGTGTCCAAAAGGTGACAAACAACTCACAACACAACACAAACACATGGGAAAGTGACAAGGACATATACTCATGCGAAAACAAAAGAGCTGGACAAGGAAAAAGAGGAGGACACACAGATATAGGCATGGCACGCCCTTCTAAAATCATGTAAAACACCGCAAGGTGACTTCAAGCAGAGTATCCCTTTTTTCCAAAAATTGGGGCCCACACACACCCACCCATTCAGTGGCAGCAGTTGTGCCCCAGTTGTACACTTCACAGCTAGATTTGCATCAAGCACATTCAAAAATACGCTATTCTTAACCGTCCCCAGGATGACACCGGGGTAGGTAGCAAAGTCTTTCCTGATCCCAGCTCTGTTCATCTTGGATCATTTATAAAAAACACAGCAAGCAAGGGTTACTCCAAGCGGAGTCTACCTTTTTTCCCCAAATTGGGCACACAGACACCCCATCAGTGGCAGGACTTGTGCCCTAGTTGCAAACAGGATGTTTTGATTTGCATCAAGCACATTCCAAATCCACAAGCATTTACTCTCCCCAGGATGACACAGGGGTAGTAAATTCCTTCTGGATCCATGACTTGTTCATTTTGATGAACGTTAGTCTGTCCACATTGTCACTGGACAGACGCGTGTGCTTATCTGTCAGCACACACCCAGCAGCACTGAAGACACGTTCAGAGACAATGCTGGCAGCTGGACACGACAAAATCTCCAAGGCGTAAGTTGAGAGCTCTGGCCATTTTTCACGATTTGAAGCCCAAAATGAGCAAGGCTCCATTTGCAAAGTCATGGCATCGATGTTCGTTTGGAGATACTCCTGTATCATCCTCTCCAGCCGTTGACTATGTGTCAGACTTGTTGTCTCTGGTGGCCTTGCAAAGGAGGGTCTAAAAAAATTATGAAAAGATTCCATAAAATTGCTGTTACCAGCACCAGATACAGTCCTACTGGTACGTGTAGACTGTTGAAGATGACGAGACCGTCCCATGTTTGTCAAGTTACAACTGGGAGAATCACTCCCTGCACCTGCACGGTTGTTTGGTGAAAAGCCGAGCTAAGATCGAGTAACAGCTTCTGCTGATACTCCTGCATACGTGCGTCCCTTTCTATGGATGGAATTATGTCACAAAATTTGGACTTGTACCGGGGATCTAATAGTGTGGCAATCCAGTAGTCATCATCACTTCTAATTTTGACAATACGAGGGTCATGTTGGAGGTAGTGCAACAAGAAGGCACTCATGTGTCTTGCGCAGCCATGCGGACCAAGTCCACGCTGTGTTTGTGGCATAGAGGTGCTAACCGTTCTTTCTTCCTCTGACATCTCCCCCCAACCTCTTTCAACAGAAATTTGACCAAGGTCTCCCTCATCCGCTAAGTCTTCCATGTCCATGGACAGTTCGTCCTCCATTTCTTCATGTCCTCCTGCACCTTCCTCAACATTTTGCCTGCTACCATGCGCCCTTGTTGATCCCTGTCCCCCATGGTCCCATGCCTGCCGCGTTGGTGATGATGAACGTCTTGACCTTGGTGATGTTGTTGTGTCTTGCGCATATGAATCCTCCTGTAGTACCTCCCCTTCCTGTTGTCCCACCCCCTGACTCCGAATAGTGTTTAGCATGTGCTCCAGCATGTAAATGACTGGAATTGTCATGCTGATAATGGCATTGTCAGCGCTAAACATATTCGTTGCCATGTCGAAACTGTGCAGAAGGGTGCATAGGTCCTTGATCTGAGACCACTCCATCAGGGTGATCTGCCCCACCTCTGCATCTCGTTGGCCCAGGCTATACGTCATGACGTATTGCACCAAGGCTCGGCGGTGCTGCCACAGTCGCAGTAACATGTGGAGAGTTGAATTCCAGCGTGTCGCCACATCGCATTTCAGGCGATGAACCAGCAGGCCGAAAGACTTCTGGAGCGATGCCAGTCGCTCAGCTGCGGCGCTTGAACGGCGGAAGGGAGCAGACAGTTTTCGTGCCCTGTTCAGAAGGCCATCTAGGCCGGGATAGTGTGTTAAAAATTGCTGGACGACAAGGTTCAACACGTGAGCCATACAAGGTACGTGTGTCACCTTGCCCAGGCGAAGGGCCGCACCCAGGTTTGCAGCATTGTCGCACACGGCCTTACCAGGCTGCAGGTTGAGTGGAGACAACCATTTATTAAACTCGGACCGCAGAGCTGACCACAACTCCTCAGCTGTGTGACTCTTATTCCCAAGACATGTCAAGCTAAGGACCGCCTGATGCCGTTGCGCTCTGCTGCCAGCATAGTAATGAGGGGTGCGTGATTCCTTCTGCGCAGTGAGAACGCTGGTGGCCTGACCAGGCAGGCTTGGGGCGGAGGTGGAGGACCCAGATGAGGTGGAGGAGGCAGAAGCAGTGGCGGAACTTGGACAGACAGAGGATTGACACACAAGTCGTGGGGACGGCAAGACTTGTGCAGCAGACCCTTCACCATCTATCACCATAGTTACCCAGTGCCCAGTCAGCGACATGTAACGTCACTGTCCATGCTTACTGGTCCAAGTATCGGTGGTGAAATGCACCCGTTCACACACAGAGTTTCTCAAGGAAGCGGTGATGTTGTGTGCGACATGCTGGTGTAGCGCGGGCACACCTTTCTTAGACAAGTAGTGGCGACTAGGCATCTGGTACTGGGGCACAGCGACAGACATAAGGTCTCTAAAATCCTGTGTGTCCACTAGGCGGAAAGGCAGCATTTCGGTAGCCAAGAGCTTACAGAGGGATAGAGTCAACCTCTTAGCTTTGTCATGGGTCACAGGAAGTGGCCTTTTATTTGACCACATCTGAGGGACAGAGATCTGGCTGCTGTGTGTAGACGGTGTTGAGTAGGGTGTCCCTGGAAAAATGAAGGTTTGTGAGGAAAGTGCAGGCGGAGACATGATGTTGCCTTCATCCAACGTTGGTGCTATCGATGTCTGAGAGAGCTGTACACACTCACTTGTTTCCCCTTCCAAACCAACTGACGACCTACCAAGCAAACTGCTTGTTGCGGTTACAGTGGTGGAAGTTGTGCGTGGAAAAACAGGTGTGACAGCTGTCCCCACAGTCCTAGAAGATGAAGAGCGCGCGGATGCACTGGAAGGGGCAGGCGGTGGATGGTTCGCTCCGCTAGGCTGCATTGCAGCACGGTGAGCTTCCCACCGGGACATATGATATTTATTCATGTGACGATTCATGGAAGAAGTTGTCAAACTGCTGAGGTTTTGACCTCTACTAATAGAACCATGACAAATTTTACAGATCACATAATTTGGGCGATCTTTTGCTATGTCAAAAAAGGACCAGGCTAGGCAAGGCTTAGAGGCCATGCGACCTGTTGATCCACCCCGACTAATGCTCAGAGGCAGAGTGGTGGCTGAGGATGCAGTTGTAGACGTGCTACCAGTACTCCGACTCTGTCCAGGAAGGCGCAAGGTAACTTCATCATCAGTTGCATCCTCCTCCACCACCTCTGTTGACCTCCTCGAGTGCCTGACTGTGGGTTGACAGTAGGTGGGATCTAGAACTTCATCATCAATTGTTGTGTTTGCACTCCCCTCCCCCTCAGACCGAGCCTCTTCTTGCCCTGACCGAATATTTAAGTTGTCATCCCAATCGGGTATCTGAGTCTCATCTTCATCAGTATGTTCCTCATTGTCTATAACCACAGGTGTTACAGTTTGTGACAAAGGGTCAACATTATGCTCAGAAACATGGTCCTCACGGCCTGAATCAGAGTCACAAAGGTTCTGGGCATCACTGCAGACCATTTCCTGTTCTGTACTCACTGTAGCTTGGGAGCAGACCTCTGATTCCCAGGCTATAGTGTGACTGAACAGCTCTGCAGACTCAGCCATCTCAATTCCACCATATTGTGCAGGGCTGATGGAGACTTCAGAGCTGGGAGAAAGCAAGTTTGATTGGGATGACAACTCAGAGGACTGGTGTTTTTTGGATGCGGTACTTGAAGTGGCTGAGAGGGCACTTGTTGGACCACTTGAGATCCCTTCAAGCATTTTCCTTTTTTGGCCATCATCTACCTTTGTTCCTGTTGTTCGTGTCCGTAAAAAAGGGAGCACATCGGATTGTCCACGGTAAGTAGTAGACATCTTACTTTTGCTGGTAGATGGTCTATCTTCAGCAGATGATAATGGAGCTTTGCCACCTTCCCCACGGACAAAACCTTTTTTGCCTTTTCCACCACGCCTCTTCCCCTTTCCACCAGCATCTGTCATTTTGCCACTCATGTTGATTGCGACAAGATTGTGGACTGAAAATGTGGTAGTAAAAATTGAGAGGTGGTGTAGATTGCAGTGGTGGTCTAGCTTTATTAACAGCAGAATAATAAAGAATAAATATCCCTGACAATGCAACTACGGCCCTTAAACTGGCAGCAAAAATTGCTAGTATAATGGCTTAGTTATAATGAGTTGGAGTGTGCAATGCAGGCAGAGGTGCTGCAAATGTCTTTGCACTAGTGGGACTATAGCCAAGTCCAATAGCCACGTTTAGGATGCCACTAGGTACACTGAGTGTTTGCTAGTATAATGGCTTAGTTATAATGAGTTGGAGTGTGCAATGCAGGCAGAGGTGCTGCAAATGTCTTTGCACTAGTGGGACTATAGCAAAGTCCAATAGCCACGTTTAGGATGCCACTAGGTACACTGAGTGTTTGCTAGTATAATGGCTTAGTTATAATGAGTTGGAGTGTGCAATGCAGGCAGACGTGCTGCAAATATCTTTGCACTAGTGGGACTATACAAAAGTCCAATAGCCACGTTTAGGATGCCACTAGGTACACTCAGTGTTTGATAGTATAATGGCTTAGTTATAATGAGTTGGAGTGTGCAATGCAGGCAGACGTGCTGCAAATATCTGTGCACTACTGGGACTATACAGAAGTCCAATAGCCATGTTTAGGATGACACTAGGTACACTGAGTGTTTGCTAGTATAATGGCTTAGTTATAATGAGTTGGAGTGTGCAATGCAGGCAGACGTGCTGCAAATATCTTTGCACTAGTGGGACTATACAAAAGTCCAATAGCCACGTTTAGGATGCCACTAGGTACACTCAGTGTTTGATAGTATAATGGCTTAGTTATAATGAGTTGGAGTGTGCAATGCAGGCAGACGTGCTGCAAATATCTGTGCACTACTGGGACTATACAGAAGTCCAATAGCCATGTTTAGGATGACACTAGGTACACTGAGTGTTTGCTAGTATAATGGCTTAGTTATAATGAGTTGGAGTGTGCAATGCAGGCAGACGTGCTGCAAATATCTTTGCACTAGTGGGACTATACAGAAGTCCAGAAGTCCAATAGCCACGTTTAGGATGCCACTAGGTACACTGAGTGTTTGCTAGTATAATGGCTTAGTTATAATGAGTTGGAGTGTGCAATGCAGGCAGACGTGCTGCAAATATCTTTGCACTAGTGGGACTATACAAAAGTCCAATAGCCACATTTAGGATGCCACTAGGTTCACTCAGTGTTTCCTAGTATAATGGCTTAGTTATAATGAGTTTGAGTGTGCAATGCAGGCAGAGGTGCTGCAAATATCTTTGAACTAGTGGGACTATACAGAAGTCCAATAGCCACGTTTAGGATGCCACTAGGTACACTCAGTGTTTGCTAGTATAATGGCTTAGTTATAAGGAGTTTGAGTGTGCAATGCAGGCAGACGTGCTGCAAATATCTTTGCACTAGTGGGACTATAGCAAAGTCCAATAGCCACGTTTAGGATGCCACTAGGTTCACTCAGTGTTTCCTAGTATAATGGCTTAGTTATAATGAGTTGGAGTGTGCAGAGGACAGGAGGGTACAGTGGCAGGGTTGTGAAGCTCTGGGTAGAGGAATGGAAGCCTGCCTTTCTATTCCCTCCTAATGGGGAAATGCAGCGAGGAAATCCCTGACCTTAGCTACACAGACGCTGTCTCTGTTTTCAGGACCTGTCACCTATGGCTCTGACCCTGCCGGTACGAGCCCTTAAAAGGACTGATAGAAAGTGCTATCCCTAAGCTGTCCAGCGCTGTGTATGGAGCGCATACAGCAGTATCGGCGATAGGACAAAGGACGGAGCTGCGCCATTGATGTCTGACACCAAGGACGCAGAAGAGATAATGGCGTCCGGACGGGCAGATACTCGTTTTTATAATGCAGGGACATGTGACATGGACATCCTATCACACATGCCGTTGCTTCTCTGGCTAAAAGTCCACTTAGCTGTTTGTGTGTCTGGGATTGGCTGCCATAATGGCCCTCCCCACTAGACGCGCGCGCTTAGGGAAGGAAGACAAGGAAAAAAAAAAAAAATGGCGATCGCCATTATACAAACAGCAGTGATCTGAAGGCGCTGTTACCGCACACTATACACTGAAATTTCATAATAGTGTGAGTCACAGAGTGACTTACACTATTACAGCGGAAAGCCAGCTAGGAATTAGCTGTTTTTTTGCTGCTAGAACCGTTCTCGAATGTTTCTAGAACTATTGAGCTTTTGTAAAAAGCTCGAGTTCTAGTTCGATCTAGAACAGGCCCCAAAATCACTCGAGCCTAGAACTGGAGAACCTCGAACTCTAGTGGTTATATAGGGGGACAACTCCTGTCACCCCCATTGGTCCCCAGAAAACACTATTACAGGAATCTGATGGGTTGTTTGTTATTATAGCAGCCAGGAACCCATGTGTGTCCCCAATTTGGACCTTTCCTGGATTCTAAGTAGGTTCTGTGTGTACCTGATATGGCTTTTGCCCCTGGTTAATAAAGAGGATTCTCCAGTGTCAGTGTTGGGAGTGGGTAATCATGTGACTGCAATATTCTATTTGCATACTTTCAGCCACATTCCAACTAGTTGTATCTGGGTTCACTCAATTTACTTGTATTAAGCGAGACTGCACACATCTAGTTAGCACATGACTGCATGTATGCGAATTGCATACTTGCGGTCTCACGTCTGCCGCACCCGACACCGGAGATTCGGCACAGCACATATACAGTTACTCCAGACTTGTACCCTAAATTCTTCGCTCCTATAAGAATGAATGGAGGGGCAATGTGCAATGTGCATAATCGTGAACCACTTTATTCACATGGTACTCTTCAGAGGCCTTGTTCTTGCAATTGGATTTTCAGCGATCAGTAACATATTCACTATCCCATGAATAGGGAATACCAGTCAAAACTTGAGAACACCTATACATGCATGTCTGTTGTTACTAAAGCTGTGCTATTCAGATGTATTAACAATAGAGTTGAGCGCGGTTCGAGGTTCGAGGTTCTCCAGTTCTAGGCTCGAGTGATTTTGGGGCCTGTTCTAGATCGAACTAGAACTCGAGCTTTTTGCAAAAGCTCGATAGTTCTAGAAACGTTCGAGAACGGTTCTAGCAGCAAAAAAACAGCTAATTCCTAGCTTGGTTTCCGCTGTAATAGTGTAAGTCACTCTGTGAATCACACTATTATGACATTTCAGTGTATAGTGTGCGTGAACAGCGCCTTCAGATCACTGCTGTTTCTATAATGGCGATCGCCATTTTTTTTTTTTTTTCCTTGTCTTCCTTCCCTAAGCGTGCGCGTGTAGTGGGGCGGGCCAGCATGTCAGCCAATCCCAGACACACACACAGCTAAGTGGACTTTTAGCCAGAGAAGCAACGGAATGTGTGATAGGATGTCCATGTCACATGTCCCTGCATTATAAAACCGGACATTTTCCTCCAGGACGCCATTATCTCTTCTGCGTCTTTGGTGTCAGACATCACTGTCGCAGCTCCGTCCTGAGTCCTATCGCCGATACTGCTGTATGCGCTCCATACACAGCGCTGGACAGCTTAGGGATAGCACTTTCAATAAGTCCTTTTAAGGGCTCGTACCGGCAGGGTCAGAGCCATAGGTGACAGGTCCTGAAAACAGCGACAGCGTCTGTGTAGCAAAGGTCAGGGATTTCCTCCCTGCATTTCCCTATTAGGAGGGAATAGAAAGGCAGGCTTCCATTCCTCTACCCAGAGCCCCACAATCCTGCCACTGTACCCTCCTGTCCTCTGCACACTCCAACTCATTATAACTAAGCCATTATACTAGCAAACACTCAGTGTACCTAGTGGCATCCTAAACGTGGCTATTGGACTTTGCTATAGTCCCACTAGTGCAAAGACATTTGCAGCACCTCTGCCTGCATTGCACACTCCAACTCATTATAACTAAGCCATTATACTAGCAAACACTCAGTGTACCTAGTGGCATCCTAAACGTGGCTATTGGACTTTGCTATAGTCCCACTAGTGCAAAGACATTTGCAGCACCTCTGCCTGCATTGCACACTCCAACTCATTATAACTAAGCCATTATACTAGCAAACACTCAGTGTACCTAGTGGAATCCTAAACGTGGCTATTGGACTTTGCTATAGTCCCACTAGTGCAAAGACAATTGCAGCACCTCTGCCTGCATTGCACACTCCAACTCATTATAACTAAGCCATTATACTAGCAATTTTTGCTGCCAGTTTAAGGGCCGTAGTTGCATTGTCAGGGATATTTATTCTTTATTATTCTGCTGTTAATAAAGCTAGACCACCACTGCAATCTACACCACCTCTCAATTTTTACTACCACATTTTCAGTCCACAATCTTGTCGCAATCAACATGAGTGGCAAAATGACAGATGCTGGTGGAAAGGGGAAGAGGCGTGGTGGAAAAGGCAAAAAAGGTTTTGTCCGTGGGGAAGGTGGCAAAGCTCCATTATCATCTGCTGAAGATAGACCATCTACCAGCAAAAGTAAGATGTCTACTACTTACCGTGGACAATCCGATGTGCTCCCTTTTTTACGGACACGAACAACAGGAACAAAGGTAGATGATGGCCAAAAAAGGAAAATGCTTGAAGGGATCTAAAGTGGTCCAACAAGTGCCCTCTCAGCCACTTCAAGTACCGCATCCAAAAAACACCAGTCCTCTGAGTTGTCATCCCAATCAAACTTGCTTTCTCCCAGCTCTGAAGTCTCCATCAGCCCTGCACAGTATGCTGGAATTGAGATGGCTGAGTCTGCAGAGCTGTTCAGTCACACTATAGCCTGGGAATCAGAGGTCTGCTCCCAAGCTACAGTGAGTACAGAACAGGAAATGGTCTGCAGTGATGCCCAGAACCTTTGTGACTCTGATTCAGGCCGTGAGGACCAAGTTTCTGAGCATAATGTTGACCCTTTGTCACAAACTGTAACACCTGTGGTTATAGACAATGAGGAACATACTGATGAAGATGAGACTCAGATACCCGATTGAGATGACAACTTAAATATTCGGTCAGGGCAAGAAGAGGCTCGGTCTGAGGGGGAGGGGAGTGCAAACACAACAATTGATGATGAAGTTCTAGATCCCACCTACTGTCAACCCACAGTCAGGCACTCGAGGAGGTCAACAGAGGTGGTGGAGGAGGATGCAACTGATGATGAAGTTACCTTGCGCCTTCCTGGACAGAGTCGGAGTACTGGTAGCACGTCTACAACTGCATCCTCAGCCACCACTCTGCCTCTGAGCATTATTCGGGGTGGATCAACAGGTCGCATGGCCTCTAAGCCTTGCCTAGCCTGGTCCTTTTTGACATAGAAAAAGATCGCCCAAATTATGTGATCTGTAAATTTTGTCATGGTTCTCTTAGTAGAGGTCAAAACCTCAGCAGTTTGACAACTTCTTCCATGAATCGTCACATGAATAAATATCATATGGCCCGGTGGGAAGCTCACCGTGCTGCAATGCGGCCTAGCGGAGCGAACCATCCACCGCCTGCCCCTTCCAGTGCATCCGCGCGCTCGTCATCTTCTAGGACTGTGGGGACAGCTGTCACACCTGTTTTTCCACCCACAGCTTCCACCACTGTAACCGCAACAGGCAGTTTGCTTGGTAGGTCGTCAGTTGTTTTGGAAGGGGAAACAAGTGAGTGTGTACAGCTCTCTCAGACATCGATAGCACCAACTTTGGATGAAGGCAACATCATGTCTCTGCCTGCACTTTCCTCACAAACCTGCATTTTTCCAGGGACACCCTACTCAACACCGTCTACACACAGCAGCCAGATCTCTGTCCCTCAGATGTGGACAAATAAAAGGCCATTTCCTGCGACCCATGACAAAGCTAAGAGGTTGACTCTATCCCTCTGTAAGCTGTTGGCTACAGAAATGCTGCCTTTCCGCCTAGTGGACACACAGGATTTTAGAGACCTTATGTCTGTCGCTGTGCCCCAGTACCAGATGCCTAGTCGCCACTACTTCTCTAAAAAAGGTGTGCCCGCGCTACACCAGCATGTCGCACACAACATCACCGCTTCCTTGAGAAACTCTGTGTGTGAACGGGTGCATTTCACCACCGATACTTGGACCAGTAAGCATGGACAGGGACATTACATGTCGCTCACTGGGCACTGGGTAACTATGGTGATAGATGGTGAAGGGTCTGCTGCACAAGTCTTGCCGTCCCCACGACTTGTGTGTCAATCCTCTGTCTGTCCAAGTTCCGCCACTGCTTCTGCATCCTCCACCTCATCTGGGTCCTCCACCTCCGCCCCAAGCCTGCCTGGTCAGGCCACCAGAGTTCTCACTGCGCATAAGGAATCACGCACCCCTCATTACTATGCTGGCAGCAGAGCGCAACGGCATCAGGCGGTCTTTAGCTTGACATGTCTTGGGAATATGAGTCACACAGCTGAGGAGTTGTGGTCAGCTCTGCGGTCCGAGTTTAATAAATGGTTGTCTCCACTCAACCTGCAGCCTGGTAAGGCCGTGTGCGACAATGCTGCTAACCTGGGTGCGGCCCTTCACCTGGGCAAGGTGACACACGTACCTTGTATGGCTCACGTGTTGAACCTTGTCGTGCAGCAATTTTTAACACACTATCCCGGCCTAGATGGCCTTCTGAACAGGGCACGAAAACTGTCTGCTCACTTCCGCCGTTCAAGCGCCGCAGCTGAGCGACTTGCATCGCTCCAGAAGTCTTTCGGCCTGCCGGTTCATCGCCTGAAATGCGATGTGGCGACACGCTGGAATTCAACTCTCCACATGTTACAGCGACTGTGGCAGCACCGCCGTGCCCTGGTGCAATACGTCATGACGTATAGCCTGGGCCAACGAGATGCAGAGGTGGGGCAGATCACCCTGATGGAGTGGTCTCAGATCAAGGACCTATGCACCCTTCTGCACAGTTTCTACATGGCGACGAATATGTTTAGCGCTGACAATGCCATTATCAGCATGACGATTCCAGTCATTTACATGCTGGAGCACACGCTAAAAACTATTCGGAGTCAGGGGGTGGGACAACAGGAAGGGGATGAACTACAGGAGGATTCATATGCGCAAGACACAACAACATCACCAAGGTCCAGACGTTCATCATCACCAAGGCGCCAGGCATGGGAGCATGGGGGACAGGGATCAACAAGGGCGCATGGTAGCAGGCGAGATGTTGAGGAAGGTGCAGAAGGACATGAAGAAATGGAGGACGAACTGTCCATGGACATGGAAGACTCAGCAGATGAGGGAGACCTTGGTCAAATTTCAGTTGAAAGAGGTTGGGGGGAGATGTCAGAGGAAGAAAGAACGGTTAGCACCTCTATGCCACAAACACAGCGTGGACTTGGTCCGCATGGCTGCGCAAGACACATGAGTGCCTTCTTGTTGCACTACCTCCAACATGACCCTCGTATTGTCAAAATTAGAAGTGATGATGACTACTGGCTTGCCACACTATTAGATCCCCGGTACAAGTCCAAATTTTGTGACATAATTCCAGCCATAGAAAGGGACGCACGTATGCAGGAGTATCAGCAGAAGCTGTTACTCGATATTAGATCCGCTTTTCCACCAAACAACCGTGCAGGTGCAGGGAGTGAATCTCCCAGTTGTAACTTGACAAACATGGGACGGTCTCGTCATCTTCAACAGTCTACACGTACCAGTAGGACCGTATCTGGTGCTGGTAACAGCAATTTTATGGAATCTTTTCATAATTTTTTTAGACCCTCCTTTGCAAGGCCACCAGAGACAACAAGTCTGACACATAGTCAACGGCTGGAGAGGATGATACAGGAGTATCTACAAATGAACATCGATGCCATGACTTTGCAAATGGAGCCTTGCTCATTTTGGGCTTCAAATCTAGAAAAATGGCCAGAGCTATCCAGTTACGCCTTGGAGATTTTGTCGTGTCCAGCTGCCAGCATTGTCTCTGAACGTGTCTTCAGTGCTGCTGGGTGTGTGCTGACAGATAAGCGCACGCGTCTGTCCAGTGACAATGTGGACAGACTGACGTTCATCAAAATGAACAAGTCATGGATCCAGAAGGAATTTACTACCCCTGTGTCATCCTGGGGAGAGTAAATGCTTGTGGATTTGGAATGTGCTTGATGCAAATCTAGCTGTGAAGTGTACAACTAGGGCACAAGTGCTGCCACTGAATGGGTGGGTGTGTGTGGGGCACAATTTTTGGAAAAAAGGGAGGCTCCGCTTGGAGTAACCCTTGCTTGATGTGTTTTTAAAAGTAGCCAAGATGAACAGAGCTGGGATCAGGAAAGACTTTGCTACCTACCCCGGTGTCATCCTGGGGACGGTTAATTATGGCGTATTTTTGAATGTGCTTGATGCAAATCTAGCTGTGAAGTGTACAACTGGGGCACAAGTGCTGCCACTGAATGGGTGGGTGTGTGTGGGGCACAATTTTTGGAAAAAAGGGAGACTTCGCTTGGAGTAACCCTTGCTTACATTGTTTTTAAAAGGAGCCAAGATGAACAAGTCACGGTTCAGCAAAGACTTTATCTACCTACCCCGGTGTAATGCTGGGGACGGTTAATTATGGCGTATTTTTGAATGTGCTTGATGCAAATCAAAACATCCTGTTTGCAACTAGGGCACAAGTGCTGCCACTGATGGGGTGTCTGTGTGGCCCAATTTTTTGAAAAAAGGGAGACTCCGCTTGGAGTAACCCTTGCTTACATTGTTTTTCAAAGAAGCCAAGATGAACAAGTCATGGTTCAGAAAAGACTTTGCTACCTACCCCGGTGTCATGCTGGGGACGGTTAATTATGGCGTATTTTTGAATGTGCTTGATGCAAATCAAAACATCCTGTTTGCAACTAGGGTACAAGTGCTGCCTCTGAATGGGTGGGTGTGTGTGGGGCACAATTTTTGGAAAAAAGGGAGGCTCCGCTTGGAGTAACCCTTGCTTACATTGTTTTTAAAAGGAGCCAAGATGAACAAGTCATGGTTCAGCAAAGACTTTATCTACCTACCCCGGTGTCATGCTGGGGACGGTTAATTATGGCGTATTTTTGAATGTGCTTGATGCAAATCAAAACATCCTGTTTGCAACTAGGGCACAAGTGCTGCCACTGATGGGGTGTCTGTGTGGCCCAATTTTTTGAAAAAAGGGAGACTCCGCTTGGAGTAACCCTTGCTTGATGTGTTTTTAAAAGTAGCCAAGATGAACAGAGCTGGGATCAGGAAAGACTTTGCTACCTACCCCGGTGTCATCCTGGGGACGGTTAATTATGGCGTATTTTTGAATGTGCTTGATGCAAATCTAGCTGTGAAGTGTACAACTGGGGCACAAGTGCTGCCACTGAATGGGTGGGTGTGTGTGGGGCACAATTTTTGGAAAAAAGGGAGACTTCGCTTGGAGTAACCCTTGCTTACATTGTTTTTAAAAGGAGCCAAGATGAACAAGTCACGGTTCAGCAAAGACTTTATCTACCTACCCCGGTGTCATGCTGGGGACGGTTAATTATGGCGTATTTTTGAATGTGCTTGATGCAAATCAAAACATCCTGTTTGCAACTAGGGCACAAGTGCTGCCACTGATGGGGTGTCTGTGTGGCCCAATTTTTTGAAAAAAGGGAGACTCCGCTTGGAGTAACCCTTGCTTACATTGTTTTTCAAAGAAGCCAAGATGAACAAGTCATGGTTCAGAAAAGACTTTGCTACCTACCCCGGTGTCATCCTGGGGACGGATAAGAATGGAGTATTTTGGAATGTGCTTGATGCAAATCTAGCTGTGAAGTGTACAACTAGGGCACAAGTGCTGCCACTGAATGGGTGGGTGTGTGTGGGGCACAATTTTTGGAAAAAAGGGAGGCTCCGCTTGGAGTAACCCTTGCTTGCTGTGTTTTTAAAAGAAGCCAAGATGAACAGAGCTGGGATCAGGAAAGACTTTGCTACCTACCCCGGTGTCATCCTGGGGACGGTTAATTATGGCGTATTTTTGAATGTGCTTGATGCAAATCAAAACATCCTGTTAGCAACTGGGGCACAAGTGCTGCCACTGAAGGGGTGGGTGTGTGTGGGGCCCAATTTTTGGAAAAAAGGGAGGCTCCGCTTGGAGTAACCCTTGCTTGATGTGTTTTTAAAAGTAGCCAAGATGAACAGAGCTGGGATCAGGAAAGACTTTGCTACCTACCCCGGTGTCATCCTGGGGACGGATAAGAATGGCGTATTTTGGAATGTGCTTGATGCAAATCTAGCTGTGAAGTGTACAACTAGGGCACAAGTGCTGCCACTGAATGGGTGGGTGTGTGTGGGGCACAATTTTTGGAAAAAAAGGGAGACTCCGCTTGGAGTCACCTTGCGGTGTTTTACATGATTTTAGAAGGGCATGCCATGCCTATATCTGTGTCTCATCCTCTTTTTCCTCGTAATGCTGTTTTGTTTTCACATGAGAATTTGTCCTTGTCACTTTCCCATGTGTTTGTGTTGTTTGTCACCTTTTGGACACCTTTGAGGGTGTTTTCTAGGTGTTTTTCTGTGTTTGTGATTGCCTGCCATTGTTTCCTATGCAGTTCGAGTTCGGTTCGTCGAACGTTCGACGAGCCGAACTCGAACGGGACCTCCGTTCGGCGAACCGACCTTGAGCCGAACCGGGACCGGTTCGCTCATCTCTAATTAACAACAGAAAAAATTGTGCACCACGACTAAAGCGGGCTTTACACGCTACGATATCTCTAACGATATGCCATCGGGGTCACGTCGTTAGTGACGCACATCCGGCATCGTTTGACATATCGTAGCGTGTGACAGCTATGAGCGACTGTGAATGAGCAAAAATACTCACCTTATCGTTGCTTGATGACAAGTCGCTCATTTTCAAAAAATCGAACGTCCTTCTGCGCGCCGGTTGTTCATCGTTCCCGAGGCAGCACACATCGCTCCGTGTGATACCCCGGAAATGATGAACATAGCTTACCTGCGTCCCGCTGGCAATGCGGAAGGAAGGAGTTGGGCGGGATGTTTACGTCCTGCTCATCTCCGCCCCTCTGCTTCTATTGGCCGGCCGCTGTGTGACGTCGCTGTGACACCGAATGTCCCTCCCCCTTCAGGAAGAGGATGTTCGCTGCCCACAGCGAGGTAGTTCGGGAAGTAAGTACATGTGATGGGGGTTACCGAGTTTGTGCAACACGGGCAACAATTGCCCGTATCGCACAAACGATCGGGGTGGGTGCGATCGCTAATGCGAACGCATGATAAATCTTCCCGTGTAAAGCGGCCTTAAATAAAACAAAAAGAATAGATTTTATTGTAAATGAATTATTATTAAAAACAATAAAAAAAAACCAAAAAACCCCAGTGGATTATATCGCACAGTGTGGTAACAAGAAGGAGATATCAGCACAGGTACTAGTAAAAAATGTTTTTTGAAAAAATACATACAATATAAATCCAGCAATATTTGGGAAACCTATAATATTAAAAGATTTCAACCAAAATATTATGGTGCAAAATGGAATTGTATCAAAAAAATATACTTTGCACATGATTAAGTATCAAATAGAATTATATTTATGCATGTGGCTCAGTAAAGTCATCACCAAAAACTGGACACAATTGCACAGGATTGCACCTATCTCCATAAAAGTGCGGACAATGAATATAGCAATTGCAATTAGTAATAGCGGTCTACATAACAACAGTATCAACTCATAAATAAAGTGCGTATATAGTGCAGTGCAGTACTAGTCAGGAATGATTGTTACTGGGGTATATGTATAAACAAACGATAATGAATATGCCTATTGCCAAATGATAGCAACCTGATCATTAAAGTTTAACAATTAATTATAAAGTGCATAATAACAAAAAATTGCACCAACCCGTTATACACCAAAAAGGTACTTGCTTATGTGTCTAGGGCTGACAAAGCAGTAATGTGGAGCCACAGAGAGCTAATCATGAATGACACAAACCCAGTAACCACTGGCACCAACAGACTACTGCATGATAACAGTAGAATAATCAAATGCTCAGTGTACCTGAAAGTGCTGTAATGCCCCCTCTCACGACGCGCGTTTCAGCGTCTAGTCTTTCTGAAGAGTATATAGTATACTGCTGGCTTTATATTAAGAGAAAAAATTACCAGCTCACCTTCCTGGAACTACCAAAAAGGAACAGTGCAGGGATCAGGAAACAGCCAGACCGGGCTGCAGGCAATCACTAAACTTGAATAAAGAGAAGGGATCCAGCATCCAAGTTCCAATTGAATTAAAAAAATATTCTTTATTCAACAAAGATAAAAAGGTTCTTCCATAATAATAAAATCCAGTTTACATGGCAGGGAAGAAAAAATGGAACGCGTTTCAGAGTGACAACCAGTTCATAGTTACGAGTTGTCACTTCGAAACGCATTCCGTTTTTTTCTACCCTGCCATGTAAACTGGATTTTATTATTATGGAAGAACCCTTTTATCTTTGTTGAATAAAGAATTTTTTTTTAATTCAATTGGAACTTGGATGCTGGATTCCTTCTCTTTATTCAAGTTCAGTGCTGGATTTATATTGTATGTATTTTTTGTAATATTTTTTTTTTAATTTGCACTAGTACCTTTGCTGATATCCCCTTGTTGTTACCAAACTGTGCGATATGGTCTACCGTTTTTTTTTGTTATTATTTTTAACAATATATATTGATTTACAATAAAAATCTATTCTTTTTGGTTTACTAAAGGGGGCTTTACACGCTGCGACATCGCTAATGCGGAGTCGTTGGGGTCACGGAATTTGTGACGCACATCCGGCCGCATTACCGATGTTGCTGCGTGTGACACCGATGAGTGATTTTGCATCGTTGCAAATCGCTCATCGGTGATATGGGGGTCCATTCTCGATTATCGCTACTGCAGCATTAACGATGTAGTTCGTCGCTCCTGCGGCAGCACACATCGCTTTGCGTGACGCCGCAGGAACGAGGAACCTCTCCTTACCTGCCTCCCAGCCGCTATGAGGAAGGAAGGAGGTGGGCGGGATGTTGCGGCCACTCATTTCCGCCCCTCCGCTTCTATTGGGCGGCCGCTCAGTGACGTCGCTGTGATGCCGCACGGACCGCCCCCTTAGAAAGGAGGCGGTTCGCCGGTCACAGCGACGTCGCCGGGCAGGTAAGTATGTGTGACGGGTCTGCACGATGTTGTGCGGCACGGGCAGCGATTTGCCCGTGTCGCACAACAGATGGGGGCAGGCACCCACGCTAGCGAAATCGGGACCGATATCCCAGCATGTAAAGTAGCATTTAGCCATGATGCGCATTTTTTCTGTTGTTAAAATATGCTTAGCGCAGACTATTCAATTAGTCCTCTTTAATATTGTCAGTATAATGTAGGTTCTCATACACTGACTAGTTTGGAGCATTGTATCTCGCTATTCAGATGTAGCAGAGCTGATCAATAAAATATCACATGTAGAAAAGAGGACAATGGTGTGCCCATCAGTCCTGCAGGGACCTTGAGTGATCATCTGTCATCTGTGGAATATCGCAGCAAGTATTCAGTCCCTCTGCATTGCCACCTCCGGATAATTGAGGTATTACTCATTGGTTAGTGAAATCAAATGTCGGATCTTTCTTGACTAACTGGTGATTTTTCTGAACAGGGGGCTTCTTTCTCCCTTCTGTTTACATAGAGTTTTCTAATACTGTATTCAAAAATAGGTATTCTAAGTCAGAGAATCAGGTACAATATAGTCTTCAAAGCATAAAATAATATTGAGGAAATCACTAGAATTGCCAATCCTTTTTGGAGATCGCACTGTGAAAAAAGAGAACATTAATGTTTCTAGGCCAATGGTTTCTTCACCTTGGAGTGCAGAGAAAAATCCTGTTTCTCCTTGTGAAGAAAGAAAGTATATTGTAAACACCTTGTAGACTACTTATGTGGATGAGATGGGACCATTCTGCTGATATCATCTCTACTTAAGAATTGTAATTATTGTAATGGATCCGTCTTGTAGGCATCATACTCTCCAGTATGATTGACCTCCTATTAATACAGGAGATCCATTTTATCATAAAGTGCACATAATTGTGACCAAACATGCTTCCCATATACAAAGTTATCTAGCTAAGCCACATGTGCCATTATTTTATATTTTTTGATTCCTTATGTGGTGTTTTTGTTTTACTAGAATATTGACTTTTGCCTTAAATATTTTTATATTTGGCTGTTAAACACTCCTTAACCTTGTGCATCCACAAGAAGGAAAACTCATAAAATTTTGGAACTCACAGGATTGATGGACATGGTAATGATGGAATGAGGAAAAATGGAAACAAAATATTTCAAATCATCTCTATGTATTCAGTATCGAGTGCCGAAATACGTGCACTTATATGCCTAAGCATGCTATCACTAAGGTCATTATTGGTTGTCTAGGCAATGTTCTTCCACAATGAATAAACTTGAAATGAAAATCATCAAGATCTGCCATTGGCTGCTCTCTTTGCAAGTGCAAATCAATGACATCCTAGATATAATCGAATGGAGAAAGTCTCGAGACGCTGGAGGCCATGGTAGCAGGTCATGTACAGTAGTGTGGGCAACATGTTGTCTGGAGTTGTCCTGTTGAAAAATGGCTCCTGGGACACTTTGGATGAATTGTCATACCACTATTTCCACCACCAAATCAATGTAAGGCAGAGCTGTTAGTGTAAATGGAATGAAAACAAAAGTGCTCCAACCACCGTACATCATGCCATCCCATATTACCTCATCATAAACCTGGGAGTAGAACCAGTATGACTTTCCATTATTCCCAGAAACAACTTCATCCAGTTGATTTATTTGAAAAAATGAAGTCAACTAATGTCCTGGGATGACATGGAGCCAGAGCACATGGAGGACACAAATCAAATGACAAATTGTGTTGCTGGCTTTGAGAGCTGTGTGTCATGACCATGCTCTGCAGGCCCGTCATCTTGCAGAGTCAGGTTCTCGCCTTGCTCTGTTGGCCGGCCCCCTGCAGAGCTGGCTTACCCCGTGCTATCCCCTTCGGGTTTTCTGCCTCTTCCTGACCATGGGGGAGGGGTCCTTCTAACCTTGATTTGGACCTCCCTTCACTTTATAGCAGAGCTGACCCTGCTGTTGCGCTGCCAGTGATATTTACAGCTTCGGTTAGTGCTCATGCTCTGCTCGTGTCTTCCCTGATCCTGTCCCGCTATCGCTCTCCTCCTCCAGCTTTCCTGACTGCCTTCCTCCATTTATGCCTGCTTTTCCTGACCTCCCTGTGACCCCGTCCGTCTCACCTCCTTGTTTCTGCCCGTCCCGGTGTATTTGCCAACACCCTCCATAGACCCTCTGCTGCATTACCCTATTTGTCCTTTCTTTCCCATCTCTGTTGTCCATTCTCTTCCCTACCCTTTAACTGACTCCCTTGGTTTACTGACTTTGGCTTGTTCTGACTCTGTCTCGGTTCCATTTTTGTCCTGACGCTACCTCTCTGTTTATCGACCTCGGCCTGTTTTGATTACTCTCCCCTGATTTCTGATCCTCCTAGGGTTCTGCTAGTATATCCTGTTTGGTTGGGCTTAAGCGAAACCTGGTGGCTTAGTTGCTAACTGAACCAGGTGTCTTTTCACACTGTAGTGGTAATTCACTGGAAATGGTGGCATGGAACTCAGGCAATTTACCACACAGAGGCGACTATCAGCTAAATAAGAGATGATAACATCATAAATATTTTGTGTTTGAAGAGACCTAGGAACAAGATGGATGCCATAGAGGTGATGAAATCAGAGGAAAATAGTGTTAGCCTTAGAAATAAATAGCATAGTTGAAGTGTCACTAAAATATTGAGATCTAAATCTAAAATCGTCTGGTCCTGAGGACAGCTGTGGAGCATGTTATGCTGCAGTGGCTGTTGGTAGAGGAGGCTCAATAGCACTTGAAAGCTATAGTAATGGTGCTGGTGAGTTGTCTGTGAAAGGAATTTTCTTACACATAGCCCCCAGATGATTATTTGGTATTCTTTCAGGTTCTGCAAGATATGGCATAATCCTTCCAAAGTCCCACGACGATCCTGGCTCTGCTACATACTAACTGAGCCTCAGGTATGAGCGGTGATGTCATTTAGTTTACCTGTGGTCACAGTTGGAGGTTGCCATGGTCCCCTACCTGTGACTGCAGGTAAACTCACCTCAGGTGAATTCATTGAGTTCAATGAAACCTACCTCTCAGGGTGAAAACCATGTTCCATGGTTTTTTTGCCAACAATGCAGATTTGGTGCTGGAATTTATACATCAAATTCAAATTGCACTAAATCTGCATCTTCTAGCAAAAACAGTATCTAAAGCAGATGCGGTTTTGAAGCAATATTGATGCATTATTTTAGAAGGAGATGTAGACTTGTTGCAGAAATTTGGCGTATAAATTTCATCACCAAATCTGCATCTCCTGGCAGAAAATCACACTAAAAATGTTGTTTTGACACCATTTCGGTGCAGTTTTCTGAATATGAGAATGAGAATGTAGTTGTGGCTTTCGGTGCAGTTAAATGAGTTAATCTGAGGTGAGTTTACCTGTACTCACAGTTGGGGGACCATGGGAATCTCTAACTGTGACTACTGGTAATCTCAGTGACATAACTGCTCACAGCTGTGGCTCAGTGAGTGTCTGCCTGAAGCTGCAGCGGGTGGTCACGCTTTCAAATGTGCCTGGGCACTGCGACTTCAGTATGTGCCAAAGCCAGGATCGTCGTGAGACTTTGTATGGATTACTTCGGATCTGCAAGGGTGTTTTGGGTTAATAAAGGGGTGAAAGAGGGTGTGTATTTTATTTCAAATAAAGGATTTTTTCGGTGTTTGTGTTTTATTTCTTTTCATTTACAGGATTAGTAATGGGGAGGGTCTCATAGACACCTCCCATTAACCCCTATACTACCCTGATTGCCACTGCACCAGGGCAATTGACATGAGCTGGGTAAAGTGCCAAAATTGTGGCATCTAATGGATGCAACAATTTTGGGCAGCCATGGGCTGGTATTTTGAGGCTGGGGGGACCATAACCATGGCTCCTCCCATTCTGATAATAACATCCCCACCTGTCTGCTTTAAAGTGGCTGAGGGGACCCTAAGTGTTTTTTTCTCCTCTATTTTGATATCCGGCCACAGTATAACTCACAGGTGGGGGCTGAAGCCTGCAACTGTTGTTTTACCAACATTGGCTATAAAAATATGGTGGGAGCCTACATAATTTTTTTTAAATTATTTATTTATTTATTTTTACACTACTATACAACAAACTGACTTCAACCAGTAACAGATGTGGATACAGGGTGGGAGGCGTGTATAGCAGTCTGCAACAAATCACAGACACTGGCACAGAGGGTGGGCGGGGGAAGCAGTGAATATTGATGAGCCTTAATTAGCGGGCCCAGAAGAGAGTCTGACTACAGCATGATCCTCTGGGAAACATGGTATGTATAACTTTCCTGCTCTTACTACCATTTAACTTCAATTTGCAAATTTGCAACCCCCTAGTGCTTAATATGGTCATTTTACAACCCCGAACATCTAATCCCCATTGATATGTATGGGGTTTATTATTTGGGGTTAAGTTCAGCATCAAGTTTGCTCGCTGAGCCTGATTTTTTTTCCATGCTAGTTCGGTGAACCCAAATATCCACGGGTTCACTCATCACTAGTGGTGAAGAGGCTCAGCTTTGGTGGAAGGATATAATAATGGTCACAAGCCACCTGGAAGACACACCTGGAAGAAGAAACCAAAATCAAACTATTTGGGCACAAGCTATATATTTGGCGTAAAAGCAACACAGCTCATCCCCACTGTCAAACATGGTGGTGGCGGCAGAATCATGGTTTGGGCCTGCTTTTCTTCAGCAGGGACAAGGAAGATGGTTAAAACTGATAGAGACATACCCCAAGCGACTTGCAGCTGTAATCGCAGCAAAAGATGGCGCTACAAAGTATTAACTTAAAGGGGATGAATAATATTGCATGCCCCAATTTTCAGTTTGTTTCCCGGTGTCCCCCGGTGTCCCCCGTACCTTTTCCAGCCTTCATCCACCGCGATCCCCTCTCCTTCACAGCAGACGCTGGTCACACGTGCAGAGCGCGGCTGTCAGCTCAGCTTCCTGGTTTGCTTTCAGAAACGCTGGCTCACTGCTCGCACTCTGCAGCTGAGACCCGGGGAGGGTGGGTGCAAATTCTTTGCACCCACTCTCCTCACATGGAGGGTCTGCACTCCTAGAAAATGGGGGATACGTTCCCTGAACCCCATACGTTCCCCCATATTCTAGAAGGTCCAGAATCGCCGCAGGACTTTCGCAATGGATTACAGGGACCCGATTTTTTTTTTTTCTTTTCAACAAATTGGTGAAAGAGGGAATGTTTTTGGGGAGTGTTTTTTCAAATATTTTTTTTTTTGTTGTCAATTTTTTTTTTATTACTGTCAATTAGTTATGTCTGGTATCAAATAGACGCCGTGACATAACTAATTGCTGGGCTTGATTCCAGGTGACATTACACATCTGGTATCAACCCCATTTATTACCCTGTTTGCCACCGCACCAGTGCAACGGGATGAGTTGGGGCGAAGCACCAGGATTGGCACATCTAATGGATGCGCCACTTCTGGGGCGGCTGCGGCCTGCTATTTTTAGGCTGGGAAGAGTCCAATAACCATGGCTCTTCCCACCCTGAGAATACCAGACCCCAGCTGTCAGCTTCACCTTGGCTGGTGATCTAATTTGGGGGGACCCTACGTTTGTTTTTTTTTTTTAAATTATCTATTTATAAATAATTAAAAAAAAAAAACAGCTTGGGGAGCCCTCCAAATTGATCACCAGCCAAGGTGAAGCTGTCAGCTGTGGTTTGCAGGCTACAGCTGTCTGCTTTACCCTATCTGGCTATCAAAAATAGCAGGGACCCCACGTCATTTATTTTAATTATTTTTTTTCTTTTTGGGCTAAATACAAGGCTAGGCACCCTTTAGTGCCACATGAAAGGCACTAAAGGGCGCCAGCTTAGAATATGCAGGGGGTGGGACGTTATATTTGTTTGACATCTATCCATTCATCCATTGTAGCATTTTAGGCTTTGTGCCCACAATCAGGGTTTGCAGCATTTTGGGCGCAGAGTGTTTTCCCTGCATCCATAACGCTGCATTGTGCAGTAGAAGCACAGTGGAAGGATTTTTAGAAATCTCATGCCCACTGTGCTTCTTTTCTCCGCAGCATAAACCGACCTGTGGCGCAGCTTCCCTAGCCTCAGCATGTCAATTTATGCTGCGGAGACAAGAGTGTTCTCTGCAGGTAGAATAGAGCTAAAGTCCACAGCAGCCTGAACCCAAATCCTGGGCATGGGCAGCTGCGTTCTCCTGTGGACAACACTCACATCTCTGCAGGAAGGCTGACACTGGGTACTACATGCCGTGTCGCTGGATCATGGCCACATAGCCTAACAGTGAGAATATTGTTGCTACAGCAACATTTTTGTGAAGTACCTGTGGATTCAAAATGCTTACTATACTCCTGAATAAAATCCTTGAGGGGTCCAGTTTCCAAAATGGGGTCACTTGTGGTGGGTTTCTAATGTATAGGTACCCAAGAGGCCCTGCTAATGTGACATGGTGCGCGCAATTTATTTCAACTTTTCCAAAATTCAAATGGTGCTCCTTCCATTCCAAGCCCTCCCATTTATCCAAACAGAGGTTTTTTGGCCACATATGGGGTATCCCTGCGCTCACAATAAATTGGATAACAACCTGTGGGGTCCACGTTTTGTTGTTGCCTCTTGAAAAGGTGAGAAATGTGAAGCTAAAGAAACATTTTTGTGAAAAAAATGAAAATTTTCAATATGGCAACCTAAGCTTATCAAATTCTGTGAAGTATTCGTGGATTCAAAATGCTCAATATACACCTAGATAAAAGCCTTGAGGTGTCTTGTTTTCAGAATAGGGTCACTTGTGGGGGACCTTCACTGTTTAGGCACCTTAGGGGCTTTTCAAATGCGACATAGCGTCCACTAATTATTCCAGCCAAATGTTCAGTCAAATGGCACTTTTTCCCTTCCGAGCCCTGCTGTGCACCCAAATAGTTGATTTCCACCACACATAAGGTATCAGCATACTCAGGAGAAATTGCACAATAAATTTTATGCTGCTTTTTTTCCTTTTACTCTTGTTAAAAAAAAAATCTATGTGGTTGAAGTAACAATTTTGTGGTAAAAATGTATTTTTTTTATTTTCACAGCTCAACATTATAAACTTCTGTGGAGCACCTGGGGGTTCAGGGTACTCACCAAACATCTAGATAAATTCCTTCAGGGGTCTATTTTCCAGAATGGGGTCACTTGTGGGGGACCTCTACTGCTTAGGCACCTCAGGGGCTCTCCTAATGCAACATGGTGTCCGCTATTGATTCCAGCCAATTTTGCAGTCAAATTGCACTCCTTCCCTTCCAAGACCTGCCGTGTGCCCAAACAGTTGATTTCCACCACATATAAGATATCACCAAACTCAGGAGAAATTGCACAATAAATTTCATGGTGATTTTTTTCCCGTTACCCTTGTGAAAAAAAGCTACCTGGTTGAAGTAACAATTTTGTGGTAAAATTTTATTTTTTTATTTTCATGGCTCAACGTTATAAACTTCTGTGAAGCACCTGGGGGTTGAGGGTACTCACCAAACATCTAGATAAATTCCTTGAGAGGCCTAGTTTCCAATATGGGGTCACTTGTGGTAGTTTTTTTGCTGTTTACGTACCTTACGGGTCCCCCAAATGCGACATGGTGCCCACAATCTTTTTCAGCCAAATTTCCTTTCCAAAATTCAAATATTGCTCTTTTCGTTCCAAGCCCTCCCATTTGTCCATACAAAGGTTTCAGACCTCATGTGAGGTATCACCGCGCTCAGAAAAAAGTGGGTAACAAACATTTGGGTCAAATTTTTGGAATTACCTCTTGAAAAAGTGAGAGAATTGATGCTAAAGCAACATTTTTGAGAAAAAAAATGACAATTTTCAATATGACAACATAACATTATCAAAATCTGTGAAGTACTTGTGGGTCCAAAATGCTCACTATACCCCTCAATAGAAGCCTTAAGTGGTCTAGTTTTCAAAATGGGGTCACTTGAGGGGGTTCCTGCTGTTTAGGTACCTTAGGGGATCTGTAAATGGTGCCCGCAATCTGTTTCAGCCAACTTTGCTTTCCAAAATTCAAATATTGCTCCTTTCGTTCCAAGCCCTCCCATTTACCCAAACAAAGGTTTCTGACCACATATGGGATATTGGCACGCTCATAAGAAAGTGGGTAACAAAGTGTGAGGTCCAATATTTGGTGTTACCTCTTGAAAAAGTAAGAAAATTAGTGCTAAAGCAAGATTTTTAGGTAAAATGTTAATTTTTTATTTTTTTCATTCCACATTACTTTAGTTCCTGTGAAGCACCTGAAGGGTTAATAAACTTCTTGGATGTGGTTTTGAGTACCTTGAGGGGTGCAGGTTTTATAATGTTGTCACTTTTGGGTATTTTATGTCACCTAGGCCTCTCAAAGTCACTTCAAATGGGATGTGGTCCCTAAAAAAATGGTTTTGTAAATTTTGTTAAAAAAATGGGAAATTGCAGATGAACTTTGAACCCTTCTAACTTCCTAACCCCAAAAAAATTTTGTTTCAAAAATTGCGCTGATCTAAAGTAGACATGTGGAAAATGTTATTTATTAACTATTTTGTGTGACATAACTCTCTTGTTTATGGGCATAAAAATTAAAAGTTTGAAAATTGCAAAATTTTAAAAATTTTTTTCAAATTTCATATTTTTTCACAAATAAAATAAAAAAATCATCCTAAATTTACCTCTATCATGAAGTCCAATATGTCACGAAAAAACAATCTCAGAATCACCGGGATCCATTGAAGCGTTCCAGAGTTGTAACCTTACAAAGTGACACTGGTCAAAATTGCAAATAAAGGCCTGGGCATTAAGAACATAACCAGCACTGTATAATGCTATTTACTAATATGAATGTTTAACCCCTTCACGACCATGGACGGATCTTTCCGTCATGGATCGTGTCCCTGTAAGCCCCGCCCCCTGCCGCTGTTTTCAACAGCTGACATGTGTACCTACATGTTCCGAGTGGAATCGCATTCCACCCGGAACATTAACCCCTTAGATCTCGCTGCCAAAGTCTGGCAGCGAGATCTATATGCGCGCGGCCATGTTTTTTACTTACCGCCGCCCCCTCCGGACGTCACGTGAGTGATCACGTGACGTTCGGTGGTTGCCATCGTAGCACAGGGTCATGTGATGACGCCTGCTGCTATGAAGTTTCACTTTCATTCTTCCTCAGCACGGAGCAGAGGAAGAAAGAAAGTGACTATTTCTGCTGTTTACAGTGGTATAGCTGTGATCAGCAGATAGCGATCAGCAATCGGATTGCTGATCGCTATAGCCCCCTAGGGGGACTAGTAAAATAAAATAAAAAAAGTAAAAAAAAAGTTTTAAAAAATTTAAAAAAAAACAAAAAACCTAATAGTTCAAATCACCCCCCTTTCCCCCCATTGAAAATTAAAGGGTTAAAAAATAAATAAATATACACATATTTGGTATCGCCGCGTTCAGAAATGCCCGATCTATCAAAATATAAAATCAATTAATCTGATTGGTAAACGGCGTAGTGGCAAAAAAATTCCAAACGCCAAAATTACGTTTTTTGGTCACCGCAAGTTTTACGCAAAATGCAATAACAGGCGATCAAAACGTAGCATCTGCGCAAAAATGCTACCATTAGAAACATCAGCTCGAGACGCAAAAAATAAGCCATCACTGAGCCATAGATCCCATAAAATAAGAACGCTACGTGTTTTGGAAAATGGCGCAAAACGTGCGCCACTTTTATTGGACAAACTTGTGAATTTTTTTTAACCCCTTAGATACAAGTAAATCTATACATGTTTGGTGTCTACAAACTCGCACCGACCTCAGGCATCATACCTATACATCAGTTTTACCATATAGTGAACACCGTGAATAAAACATCCCAAAAACTATTGTGCCATCAAATTTTTTTTGCAATTTTTCCACACTTGGAATTTTTTTGCTGCTTTCCAGTACACTATATGGTAAAACTTATGGTTTCATTTAAAAGTACAACTTGTCCCGCAAAAAACAAGCCCTTATATGGCAAGATTGACAGAAAAATAAAAAAGTTACGGCTCTCGGAAGAAGGGGAGCAAAAAACAAAAACGCAAAAACGGAAAGTGCCCCGGGGCTGAAGGGGTTAAAAAAAGAAAAAAAAACAATCCAAAAAAAACAACCTGCAAACCTCAATGTTCCTATGCTAATTAGGGCCTTGACTAGTCGAAGGGGTGTTAGTTCCGTAAACTAGTCAGCCCTCTTTGCAAGCTATAACACCCCTTTAGGTGTGATAACATGATTTTCATGAGCTGATATCATACCAGCTAATGTAAATGTGGTGCATGAGTGTGGCTCGTTTTGGCCGCTTCAGTGTGCCTCCCAAGCAGGGTGGACTCGTCATCTTAACCTCGAGTCATGCACAGTGTGCCTAAAGAAACCTAAAAGCATACACCCGGCTTCAAAGGTGCACTGATGCGGCTGAAATCAGGTGCACACATGCTTGAGATATCCAGGAGTTGGCCGTGATGCCGACTCATGGTAGTCATGCCTACAAGAGCCTGATAACACGGAAAGAGGGCCGACTAGTATAGGGAAACTAACGCCCCTTCGACTAGTCAAGCTCCTAATTAGCATAAGGACAGTGAGGTTCATAAGTTATTTTTTTTAAACATTCACATTAGTGAATAGTGTTATACAGGGCTGGTTGGGGAGGGAATTTAGGATACAGGTATGAATGCTGCTAAGTCGGAGGGCAGAGGGGACCTGACCAGTTCCCTCTAAAATTTGTATTTCCACTTTCAACAAAGGGGAACCAATCAAGTAATAATACCGATGCCATATACTACTCACCCTTCCTGGATTCGGCACCGGCTGTCTGCTCCTCCTCCTGTCTCTGTGGTTTAGTGGCAGCAATGACATAATGAATACAGCACACGTCACCAATGCAGTCAATCATTTAACTCTTTGTTGATGTAGACTGCACAAGAAATTGAGTTCAGTGATTGGTTGCAGCAGTTATGGGTTGTTGTGATGTTACCACTCCTGGAAACAGCATCGCTAATGCAAAATGTGCGTTGGGTGTGTGGGACGTCATTACCGTTGTTCTGCTGACTCCCTTATAGGTATATTGCGTGTTACCATAGGACCTTTTTTGTAAAGCCATATGTTTATAATGTGATTTCTATTGGATATTTCTTAAACGCACCTGTGTTTTTACTTCGTCATTTTGCTTAATACTTGCATTATTTGTATCATTGACTGGTCCGATGGTAGTCACTATTTACACTATATGGGGAGTTGTTTGGCTAGGTGTTCCCAATATAATATCTACTCTTTGAGGGGATCTATTTTTGGAGACATTCTTTTGTATGCTTGGTATTTTAACATTTTTATTTATTTAATAAAAATGTAATTGTTATATGCGATTGCATATGTTTTTTAATGTTGCCATTGTAGCCAAAACACAAAGACCAGATTGGCGCAGAGCCTGCCCTGGACCCACAGAGGGTGGGCACTATCTGTATTTGCAATTTTACTCTATTGCAATCTTTTGGGGTCCACTCTGTTGAAATTAGAAAACCCTTTTAATGTACCATTGAGCTAGAATTTGGTTTTAAACAGTACTAGCTGTAGTACCTGGGCATTGCCCGGGATAGTAACTGTCTCTCTGTCTATCTCTCTCCCAGTCTCTGTCTGTGTGTCGCTGTCTGCCTGTCTCTCTGTCTGTGTCTTTTTTTGTCTGTGTCTATGTCTCTGTCTGTCTGTTTCTATCTCTCTGTCTGTATTTGTATCAGTCTATCTGTTTCCATATCTGTGTCTGTCTGTCTCCTCTCTCTCTCTCTCTATCTCTGTGTCTGTCTCTATGTGTGTGTCTGTCTTTCTCTCTCTTTCCCCGTCTGTCTCTTTCCCTGTCTGTCTTTGTCTGTCTCTTTCCCCGTCTGTCTCTTTCCAGGTCTGTCTTTTCCAGGTCTGTCTCTTTCCAGGTCTGTCGCTTTGTCCGTCTGTCTCTTTCCAGGGCTGTCTCTGTTTAGGGCTGTCTCTTTCCAGGGCTGTCTATTTCCAGGGCTGTCACTGTCTCTTTCCCCCTCTGTCTCTGTCTCTCTCTATCCATCTCACCACTAACATCTTATTACCTCACACATAAGCTTCTTATACTAATAGTTTATTTTGTTCCTATAGCAACCACTGACAGTTGCTATTAATAGCCTGTAGCTCTTACCTCTATTCAGTTTAATGGTGGCAGCTTTTTGGAGAGTAACTGAAAAGCGCAGGGTTACATGTTGCTATCAAAACATAGTCTACGACGTTCCCTGGGTCACATGAGGCGTCTGTGCAAAATTTCATGATTGTAAATGCGATGGTGCAAATTCCTTTAGCGGACATACATACATACATACATACGCTCAGCTTTATATATTAGACAAAGCTGTATTCACTGTCATGTATATCTGTCATATATAATAACTGTCAATCCTTTATTCTTTTCATTTAAAAATTGAGGGCTTTCAATTTCCTTAAGACATAGGCATTACAGTAAAAGAATCCACAGGAGCAATATATCATTACCGTGACACTGGAGCATAGATGAAAAGTAAGGGTTAAACCATCTGCCATAATTTAGCTTTGCCATCTGAATAGAGGCAGATATTATCTCAGTGAGAGTTTATTGCGAACACTGAGATTGAAAATGGATGATGTTCTGTGCTTGTCTGCCCGAGCTGAAAGACAGCTGTTGTGAGAAAAGCCATCAAAAAGGAAAGATGTATGGAAAATGGAGCTTTCAAAGCCCCAATAAAAGACATTTATTTAAACATAGCAGTGGTCATGTCTTCAAATGACAATGTGCAGTTTCTATATGGGCTCACACTGTTACAGCAGAAATATCTAACAATGAGATCTGTGCATTTGAGACTCTGCTGAACTCATGCGGTGATCTTTTAAATTTAATAGATATCTGGCTAAGAAACCACTTTTTTACAGAGATGGATTTTTTTTCTTCGAGAGTGAAGGCTTATTTTGCACTCCATTGCGTTTCCCAATTCAAATACATAAATTAGAATTTTTCTAAAATATTATGCAAACTATACGATCTCTCTACCTACCTCTCTATATGCCATCTAAACCTCTGAGAGGTGATGAAAATAACCATTGATTATCAAAGAAATGAACTGGAATATAAGTTTGCATACATGTATTGTGTAGGAGCATGTTCACACTGACCATTAAAGGGAAGCTGTCAGCAGATTTGGGGACTATAAGCTACGGCAATCACCAATGGGCTCTTATATACACATTCTAACATGCTGTATATAAGAGCCCAGGCCGCTGTGTTGAACGAAAAAATGACTTTATAATACTTACCTAAATGGTCGGTTCGGTGCAGATGGGTCAAATGGTTGTCTCTGTTCTCCAGTACCGCCACCTCCTTTTCCGTCCATCTTTGTCCTCCTTCTTCTGAAGCCGGGGTGCATGACGCGTCCTACATCATCTATACTCACCGGCATTGAGGTCCTGCGCAAGCGCACTTTGATCTGCCCTGAACAGGGCAGATCAAAGAATTGTAGGGCACCTGCGCAGGACCTCAATAGCGGCGCGTGTGCATGACGTAGGATGCGTCATGCACCCCGGCTTCAGAAGAAGGAAGACAAAAAGGAGGTGCCGCACCCGGAGAACAGAGACACCCATCTGACCCATCTGCATTAAACCGACCGTTTAGGTAACTTTTATAAAGTCATTTTTTCATTCTACACAGTGGCCTGGGCTTTTATATACAACATGTTAGAATGCTGTATATAAGAGCCCACTGGTGATTGCCGCAGCTTATAGTCACCAAATCTGGTGACAGGTTGACTTTAGACAGCAACACCAAAGAAAAAAAAGAAAAAATGAGCAAATATTCTAAAATCAGTAAATAAATAGTACTGTAAATAAAATGGGGTACTAAGGCAACATTATTTTGATAAAAAAATAAATAAAATAAAAGCCATCCCACCACATCAGGGTGACCCATAACGGTTAGATCCTATCATCTCATATTTAAAATCTTACAATATGTCTACTGATGTAAATGTTAATAAGGACAGAGCAGGACCAGGGCCCAATATGGACACCCAACAATGAGAAGGTACCGTATATACTGGCGTATAAGACGACTTTTTACCCCCTTAAAATAATGGCTACAGTGGGGGGTCGTCTTATACGCCGGATATATACCTGGGTGCTGTAGTGCGCCGCTCCACTCCGTTCCACGCTTGGATTCTGCCTCCATAGCGACGAGGGAGGAACTTCCTGTCACCGCTGCTGAATGGCAGAGCGCTGGCCAATCAGAGGCAAGCAGCTCTGCCTTGACGTCAGCGCTCTAGCAGGGAAGTTCCTGCCTCGTCGTTATGGAAACGCGATACACAGCCCGGCCCCGTACTGGTATATCATACAGCATATATACTGGTATATATACAGCGGATATATAGCGTATATATAGCAGGGGGCCGCACTGTGTGAGGAGGTGTTTTTTTTTTCACTGTCCAGTATAACCAATAGGATTAGTGCAGTAACGCCAGATTCCCCTCGCATCCATGCAGGGACATTAATGAAGAGCTTACATGCTGGCCCCTGCACTAATCCTATTGGTTATACTGGACAGTAAAAAAAACACCTCCTCACACAGTGCGGCCCCCTGCTCTTAGCATACTGAAGCATACTGAACGGGGGTAGTCTTATACAGTGAGTATATCCCAAATTCTATATTTTTAGGGCAGAAGTTGGGGGTCGTCTTATACGCCCAGTCGTCTTATACGCCGGCATATACGGTACCGTGTTTTTCCAAAAATAAGAAACTGTCTTATACTTTTTTTTGCCCCGAAAAAAGCACTAGAGCTTATTTTCAGGTAGGTTTTATTCTTGGGGAAACACTGTTGGGGGTAAGTTCACCCCCCAGAAAAAGCAGACCCCCCTTCCCAGGAGACTCATACTTGCCAGACTCTGTACGTCTTTGTGGCTCCCAAGTCCTCCTGCGAGCTTTGGCGGGCGCTCCCAACAGGTAAACTGCACCCCGTCCTCCCCTGCTTCTGGCAGACACAGTCACACACATCAGATCGCACACACACTCATACTCATACACACACATCAGGTTGCACACACACTTACCACATTCGGCGATACCGATTGCTTCTAGCCAGCAGGGGAAGATGGGACACAGTGCTATGGAGCATGAGGACCTGCAGAGGGAATGCATGGAGGGCTAGGCGGTGGAATGCAATGATGCTTTCCACCGTAGGTCCTCTATGCGTTCCACCACACTGCGTCCCAGAATTCTCTGTTGGCCAGAAGCAATCGGATCGGTATTGCCGGATGTGGTGAGTGTGTGTGTGCCATCTGAGATGAGATTGTGTGTGTGATCTGACGTTTGTGTGTGTGCGCAATCTGATGTGTGTGGATGAGCAATCTGATGTGTGTGGGTGTGCGATCTGATGTGTGATTGTGAGTGTATGTGTGCGATCTGATGTATGTGGGTGTGTGTTCCACCACAGATCCTTGATGCATTCCACTGCAGGTCCTCCTGTTCGGCATCTGGTGAGTATGATTGCAGGGTCTTCTGTCTTCTTTTTTCTCTCTTTTGGGGGTGTCGGCATTCTATAATGCAGTGTCTTGCAGTATTCTTTAAGTTTTTTGCTGCATCGACACTTCAATATTGAACCACGACTAGGGCTTATTTTTGGGATAGGGTTTATATTTAAGCCTTACGCCGAAAAGGCTGAAAATTCCTGCTAGGGCTTATTTTTGGAGTAGGTGTTATTTTTTTTAGAAAAACAGGATATATAAGCATAATGTCCAGATCAAAGAATGGGAGGCCTTATTTATGACACTAGACATATTGTTTACATCACTAAACATATGGTTAGGTGCCTTCGGGGTTGCAACCTAGTGCTGTCTGTTTTTTACTGTGTAATGTACTTCCACTTCATTTTTTTTTTGCATATGAGAAATAACGAATGCCTGATTTTGGTCTGTCTCTTATGGGAGGTATCAGTAGTCCCAGTGTCTCCTATGTGATGTGTATACAGCAGTCTTTGTGTCTCGTATGACATGTAGACTGCAGTCTTAGTGCAACATATGATGTATATACAGCAGTCTCATTATCTCTTACTTGTGCACAGCAATGTCAGTGTCTCTTATGTGATGTATATACAGCAGTCTCAGTGTAGCATTATATTTAACAATTTTCTATTTTTGTGATTACAATCTTGGGACAATTTTAAAACACTATTCGAACGGGTCATGTATAAATAGGATTATTATGTAAGGTCTTTTTGGGTTATCTGTGGTGGCAGAAATGACAAAAACTAAGCATGGACTTTTATTTTGCTCATCAGATTTCATTAGTATTTATGTATTGATTGTGCACCCCAAGATAACTAAGAGAAACTAAGGGGGACTTTACACGTTGCGACATCGCTACCAATATATCGTCAGGGTCACATCGTTAGTTACGCACATCCGGAGCTGGTAGCGACATCGCAATGTGTAAATCGTAGATGCGCCGATAAACGATCGCAAAAGCGTTGAAAATCGATGATCTGTGTAGCGTCGGTCACTTTCATAATGTCGGGTCGACCGCAGGTACAATGTTGTTTGTCGCTCCTGCGGCAGCACACATCGCTGTGTGTAAACCCGCAGGAACGACAAACATCTCCTTACCTGCGTCCACCGGCAATGCGGAAGGAAGGAGGTGGGCGGGATGTTATGTCCCGCTCATCTCTGCCCCTCCGCTTCTATTGGCCGGCCGATTAGTGACGTTGTGGTGACGTCGCTGTGACGCCGCACGCACCTCCCCCTTGAAGGAGGGATTGTTCGGCAGTTACAGCGACGTCGCCAATAAGGTCTGTGCGTGTGAAGCTGCCATAGCGACAATGTTCGCTATGGCAGCAATCACCACAAATCGCATGTGCGACCGGGGGCGGGTGCTATCGCGCTCGGCATCGCAAGCTGATGCTAGCAATGTCGCAATGTGTAAAGTACCCCTTAGGCTATATTCAGACAGGGCATTTTTGGTCAGGTGCAGCAAAACCTCATCTCTTGCCAGGAAATAACCTGCAGTTTTGCCACTTTTTTTTGCCGAGGTTTTTCAAAGAATTGACATGCTTATTCTTTCAAAAACTGAGCAAAAACCAAGGTGGTTGATAAAACAGTCAGGAAAAACCTGCTGCTGTTTTCTGTGTGTGCATGAGATTTTGGGAATCTCATAGGCTTTGCTGGGACTGTGAAGGCAGAGTTTTATTAGCATGGAATTGCATAAAACCAAGGCAAAAAACATTCTAAGAAAGGCAGCAAAAACACCCTGTGTGAACATAGCCTAAAGGCCCCGTTACACGCTACAATTTATCTGACGATATGTCGTTGGGGTTACGGTTTTCGTGATGCACTTCCGACGCCGTTAGCGACGTCGTTGCATGTGACACCTACGTGCGACTCCAAACGATCGTAAAACTAGCGAAAATCATTGAACGTTGACACGTCGTTCATTTTCAAAATATTGTTTGTCGTTTCGAACGCAGCAGACATATTGCTACGTTTGACACCCTGCCAACGACCAACAACATCGATAGTGCGTCCGTCATCAGCGACGCAGGCGTGTCGTTACGAGCAATGCTCCACGCCTCCTCCGCTCTGATTGGTGTCACGCCAGGGTATATGCTATATTATAGGCCTCTGTCGTTGCCCAAATCGTTGGGAGGATTGCTGTGTGACTGTGTCCACATGACCGCCTTGGTCAAACAGTATATCGCTGAAGGATGTAGTGTCGTTTGTGAGATGGGTACGTGTAACCGCTACAAAACGACCTATGAGCGTTCTCGGCAAATTGTAGCAACGATCTGGGCATGTCACATCGCTAACGAGATCGCTAGCGATATCCTTGCGTGTAAAGCGGCCTTAAGACTATGTGCGCACGCTGCGTATTTAGTTGCAGAAAATTTCTTCACTAAATCTGCTTCTTGTCAGAAAAAATACAAGTTTTTCAAGTATGTTTTGACTTGTTTTTTTTGCATCAGTTTTTTTCCATGCTCTTTCTATGCATTCTGGGGCGGAAAAATGCTGCAAAAGAATGGACATGCTGCAAATTTATTTCTGCACCAAATCTGCAAGGGGAAAAAAGTAACGTGCAGAAAACTTCAGGATTCTCATTGACTTTGCTAGTATAAGGATTTGCATGTAGTTTTATGACAAAACTGCTCTCAAAAATGCACTGTGTGCACATACCGTTAAAGCTTGGACACCCTTGATCTAAATATTGTTATAACACAGCTGCATGATTAGGTTCACTTGCTATAACTAATAGAGTAATACTGACTGCAGCAATCACTGACGCCACACAAGGGTTGCTGGGATTATGGGCGGGGAAGAGGGTGAATATTCATTAGTTATTTACATACACTTGACCAGTTGTTGCAACCATAAATTTTCCAGTGCTTACAGCGACACAACGGGGCAACATACAGGAATAAAAGTTACATATCCTGAAAGGGCTGAAAATTATTACTCTTTTTAACAATTCGTGTATTGGGTAAAAGGAATTCAAAAAAAGTGAAATAAAACTGTTAAAAATGACTTCATGAATAATAACGTTTATGAGATTCCAAGTCAATAAATCTAATCTTCACACTTAGTAAAAGGTCAGAGCTTTTTACCACATGGCTAAATTGTGTTCCTTTTTTGTTTCAATATCCAAATATAGGTTTGGGAATAGTATGATTGAACTTCAGGATAGTAACAAATAACTTCCCAGATTATAAGCATGTCAGTTTGACAGGAACAAATCAGAGGTGGAAAATCCATATAAGATCTGCTTCGTTAGTAAGTTTAATATACTATAATGCAGTGTGGGGCGGTAGCCATAGGCTAGGTAGTCATTTCTTACACGTCGACATATTGCATAACGGTTAGGGTCCTTGCTGGGTGTATGTACTTGTACCATGTAGATGTTACGCAATCCACATGATACCAGTAGGAACAGATGTTCTACAACTCAGTGAGAGAGACCACCAATTCTCCTCAAACTCTAGAAAAACACGTCATATGGTTCTGCTGAGCACTCAAACTAAAGATCTGCTCCAGCTGCAAGCTAGGCTCTATCTCATTCACAACCATGAAGTCCTCTCTGATCTTGCTCCAGAGCTCCTTCCTCACTGGGCTAGTCCCAACTCTTAACCCCATCGATGCCTACTCACTACCTGTTTCTGGGCAGAACACAGCTTCATCACATTAAACAGGCAAATATTATAACGCAGTGCATCACATCACAATAACACTGGTGTCTTCAAAGTGGAACATGGGCAGTATTTCCCTCTCTTTACATTTCCCCCTCCTTTAATTATGGTCATCCTCGACCATTCAGAAACCTTGAAGGCACCAAATATTACACCACACACATATAAAATCAAACAATATGGAGTGACCTTTCTTTTCTTCTCCAGAGCATATATCTGATTCTACTTGGTTTAAGAACTGCAAATGTACAAGTCTATTTTTATCTTTAACCCTGTAACAGTCTCTTGGGAATTGTTTGTCTCATCTCATGGGCCTTCAAGCCAACAACACAGCATAGTCCATTCTACTTTAAGTGTTATACTTTATGTTTTAGGCACAGTTCATTGTCCCCCTTCAGTCCTTAGGATGGGACACAGTTCTTTTGCCTCACTCCTGTGCATGAGACAGGCACAAAGTCCCTTAGGAGCAAAGTCTAACCCTCCCGTGGCTGTAACATTCCTCAACCCAGCAGGGGTAAGCACAACGAGGGCAACAAAACTAGAGGGGAAAAACAATCCTCATCCCATAAGTGGCTAGAACATGGGGGGAGTTCTGGATACATGGTTTAGACCTGCTGAACTATACCAGTGCAGGAACTTTAAATTGTCCCAGTAAGTAGGTTCAACAAGCACATGTGGCCTCTCCATCTTCTGGCTTCCTGTTCCTCTTCTCCTGAACTGGTCCTCTTTTTGCCCCAGATGCCCCAGATAGATTACCATTCACAATCCACTGTTCCTTGGGGGTATGGGCTTTCTCCCAGGGATGGGGGCTTTTTGAGAACAGTGAGCAACACATCGGCATCTAGGCCAGTAAGGGTTGCAGCTGCTTGGCCCTCCCACAAGCCATGAACCAGGCTAGAGTCAAGGGTACAGTCTCTAACTTGTGCCGTGTCTCTAGCTTTCCCTCCTGGGACCCAGTGAATATCTCTACCAAGCCACCCAACCTCACCTTTTCATCCAGCAATGTCATGAGCCGCCGTACTTGCCCATACCCTATCTTCTTACATGATGGCCTTTCAACTGCAGAGCTTTCTCTAGCCATCGACAGTTCCCATTTTACCATCACACAACTCAGCTTCCTCCTCTATTTCCTGTAGACAAATGGTGCCGAATTTACTTTCTAACTTGTTGACATTTAAAGAACTCCTGCCCCAGGCACTCTCTTCCACTCACTCTATCTGTACTATCGTGTCACATTATCAAATTGGGGCCTTACTGCTAGGAGTCCTACCCCAGGACCGTTTTACAGCCACTCACTCTGTATTTCAATCAGCCCTTACTTGCTCTCTTTTCAGGATTTTGCTATTTTCTGTCTCGCTCCCTGTTCCCTCTAGGCACACCCATGTCATGCAGCTCTGCTGAGCATGTGTGGCGCCCCAGGACCTGGTCGCCACAACAGCATTGCCCCTCCAAAGGGTTAATGCTGAGCCTGGAGGTAATTGGGGAAATCATTGGCCAGTAGGTACCAACATCCAATGCAGTTTCTCCCTCTGGCCAGCAGAGGGAGCTCTGAACCTGGAGTTCCAGGCAGCATTCCTCAAGCCTGACCTGAGGGAGGAGTTAATGTTCAGTCTGTTAGGAAAGTCTGGAGAGTGAAGACGCAGAGTAGTGCTGTCCTGTGGACTGGGACCTGGAGCTGGAATAGCTTGGCCCAGTGAAGCAGGATTGGCAGAGAGGCACAGAAGAGACTTAAACATCGGAGTCTGTGGTTGCCAGGGTGTAAAACCCTTCCCTGGTAGCCGAATCCGAAGGGCAGGAGGACTGCAGGTCTCCTGGCCCCCCCAAAGCAACCTGAAGGTACAGCTGCATCACCAGGGCCCGGTGTGGACTCCGGCAGAGAAGCATTAGAGAGGGCCTGCGCAGCCTACCACACAGGGAGAGGGACGTACCACCGATCCCAGCAGCAAGAGGGCCATTGCTACTTCAGAGTGCAGGGTCCTATGAAAGCAAAGGAAGAACAGGGAGTAGGCCTCATACGCAGCTGGCCAAAAAGAGCACCCCAGTTACTTCCAGGCCGGCCGGAGCCTTCTACCACCTGTAACGGTCTCCCAGGACTAACCGTTTACCAAGTAAAAGAGGAGAAGGTAAAGAGACTGTTGTTTGTGTCCGGTCCTTTCACCGCCCTGTCGGCCCTGCACTACACCGCAACTGCACCAACACTTACAAGCACCAACTGTTGCCCCGGGGCACCGCTCCACCTGTGGGGAGCAGTACCACCATTGCTGCCGTTCCATCACCCCGGAGGCCCCATATAGCAGCGGCAGCTTAATAGCCACAAACCACAGGTGGCGTCACGAATATTATAAACTTTAAGCACCCCCACTGAAGCCATATTAATTGACTCCCGCCAGGGTCACGGAGTCGGGCCCAGCCACCACTGACGTCCCCCGGACTAGTCCGGCCCGGCATCGGGTGTCCCATAGCCCTGGGGTAGGCGAGTCACATGCAGACCAAAGGTCTACTCTAGCTTCAAGCTAGGCCCTGTCTGACTCACTACTAGGAAGTCTTCTCTGATCTTGCTACATAGCCCCTCCCTATCTGGGCTAGTCCCAACTCTTAACCCTGTTAATGCCTTCTCACTACTTGTTGCTGGACATAACACAGCTTCATCACATGACGGTGCAAAAACATTAAATAGGAAAACTTTATAATGTATCACATCACAACAAAATAACATTGGTGTCTTCAAAGGAGAACATAGGTAGTATGTTAATCTCCTTACAACACTACTACAGTACATATTAGTATTATACTGCTCTATAACTACCAGCCTCACTGAAAACATTTAAAATGAGATGTGAAGTATGAACAATGTTACTAAATTATGCACTGTTAGAATTGTTGGGGCCAATTCATTTTATGGTTTAGTTTATAAATATTTGAGTCTAGGGTGAACGTGTGTCTATCAGATATTTGTATTTTTTGCTTTCACGTTACACAGATTTATTTCTACTTTCATTCAGCTGTATCTACTACTCATCGTGTGGAATAGTAATGCTTGAAAATACATTTAATTTAGTTAAATCATGAGCTACGGTTTCTCTTTTGTAACACTTGAGACTCCAGTTCACTTTATATAGGAAGAAATCTCAATGACAAAGAACAAATAGGTCCTTCTAACATGCCCATTTCCCTAATTTATTGAATCCTAAGACTGGCCTTATGTCTGTTCTATACATTATTAAATACATTTAGCATGGTAATGGGCTCATTATCTTTCATGTCAATTCTTCAACACTGATAGTTAACAGACGAGTTTTCTCGAGGTCATTCAATCTACTTCTGCTGCTTCCAGACCTTTCTATCCTTATTACAACGTTAATGTGTGTGGCATGGTAAATCTGCAGTTGTGTATTTCTACTCGTATCCTCACTGCATATTTATAACGCACGTTGGAATAGAAGCCAAATTTTATACATACAGTATACATATATATATATATAAAAAAATATATATTTATTTATATATACCGTATTTTTCGCTTTATAAGACTCACTTTTGTTTCCCCAAATTTTGGGGGGAAGTAGGGGGTGCGTCTTATAAGCCGAATATACGGGGGGGGGGTTATATACAGTGCCTACAAGTAGTATTCAACCCCCTGCAGATTTAGCAGGTTTACACATTCGGAATTAACTTGGCATTGTGACATTTGGACTGTAGATCAACCTGGAAGTGTGAAATGCACTGCAGCAAAAAAGAATGTTATTTCTTTTTTTTTTTAAATTGAGAAAAGTTTATTCAGAGGGTCATTTATTATTCAACCCCTCAAACCACCAGAATTCTGTTTGGTTCCCCTAAAGTATTAAGAAGTATTTCAGGCACAAAGAACAATGAGCTTCACATGTTTGGATTAATTATCTCTTTTTCCAGCCTTTTCTGAGTAATTAAGACCCTCCCCAAACTTGTGAACAGCACTCATACTTGGTCATCATGGGAAAGACAAAGGAGCATTCCAAGGCCATCAGCGACAAGATCGTGGAGGGTCACAAGGCTGGCAAGGGGTACAAAACCCTTTCCAAGGAGTTGGGCCTACCTGTCTCCACTGTTGGGAGCATCATCCGGAAGTGGAAGGCTTATGGAATTACTATTAGCCTTCCACGGCCTGGACAGCCTTTGAAAGTTTCCACCCGTGCCGAGGCCAGGCTTGTCCGAAGAGTCAAGGCAAACCCAAGGACAACAAGGAAGGAGCTCCGGGAAGATCTCATGGCAGTGGGGACATTGGTTTCAGTCAATACCATAAGTATCGTACTCCACCGCAATGGTCTCCGTTCCAGACGAGCCCGTAAGGTAACTTTACTTTCAAAGCGTCATGTCAAGGCTCGTCTACAGTTTGCTCATGATCACTTGGAGGACTCTGAGACAGACTGGTTCAAGGTTCTCTGGTCTGATGAGACCAAGATCGAGATCTTTGGTGCCAACCACACACGTGACGTTTGGAGACTGGATGGCACTGCATACGACCCCAAGAATACCATCCCTACAGTCAAGCATGGTGGTGGCAGCATCATGCTGTGGGGCTGTTTCTCAGCCAAGGGGCCTGGCCATCTGGTCCGCATCCATGGCAAGATGGATAGCACGGCCTACCTGGAGATTTTGGCCAAGAACCTCCTCTCCTCCATCAAGGATCTTAAGATGGGTCGTCATTTCTTCTTCCAACAAGACAACGACCCAAAGCACACAGCCAAGAAAACCAAGGCCTGGTTCAAGAGGGAAAAAATCAAGGTGTTGCAGTGGCCTAGTCAGTCTCCTGACCTTAACCCAATTGAAAACTTGTGGAAGGAGCTCAAGATTAAAGTCCACATGAGACACCCAAAGAACCTAGATAACTTGGAGAAGATCTGCATGGAGGAGTGGGCCAAGATAACTCCAGAGACCTATGCCGGCCTGATCAGGTCTTATAAAAGACGATTATTAGCTGTAATTGCAAACAAGGGTTATTCCACAAAATATTAAACCTAGGGGTTGAATAATAATTGACCCACACTTTTATGTTGAAAATGTATTAAAATTTAACTGAGCAACATAACTTGTTGGTATGTAAGATGTATGCATCCGTTAATAAATCCTGCTCTTGTTTGAAGTTTGCAGGCTCTAACTTATTTGCATCTTACCAAACCTGCTAAATCTGCAGGGGGTTGAATACTACTTGTAGGCACTGTATATATGTACACTGCGGGGTCCAGGGGAGGTGGGGGCAGCAGCTCTGGAGCGCAGGGGAACGCTGCGGGCTGCAGCCTTTGATCTCCTGCACCCGCTCATATAATATGCACAGCCGCTGTCCATCTCCAATGGTGCTGAAATCGCACGCAGTGATGGGCTGGGGCAGCAGTGCATATTATATGTCTCTGCGCGCCCCTGTGATCGCACATGCCCCCCCCGTGTTAGATTTGGCCCCCGTGCTGCTGCTCATTCTAAAATAAAAAAGCTTTACTTACCCCCTCCAGCGTTTCTCCCCGTGTCCCTGCTTCCACTGTGATCAGGCAGAGATCTCAGTCTGCTGTGCCGATCACATGACCGCACTGAGAACCAGGAAGTAAGGAAGAGAAGCACGGAGGGAGACAGGAGGGAGATAAACGCTAGAGGAGGTAAGGAAAGAGGGTTTTATTTTACTATGGGCAGCAGCCTGGGGGCGATATCTAACACAGGGGGACTTGTGCGATCTATATAGGGGCCATGGGCAGCACTATGGGGGCGATATCTAACACAGGGGGACTTGTGCGATCTATATAGGGGCCATGGGCAGCACTATGGGGGGCGATATCTAACACAGGGGGACTTGTGCGATATATATAGGGGCCATGGGCAGCACTATGGGGGCGATATCTAACACAGGGGGACTTGTGCGATCTTTATAGGGGCCATGGGCAGCAGCATGGGGGCGTTATCTAACACAGGGGAACGTGTGCAATCCATAGGGGACCATAGGCAGCAGAGGGGAACGTGTGCAACCCGTAGGGGACCATAGGCAGCACAGGGGAATGTATGCAATCCATAGGAGGCCATAGGCAGCACAGGGTAATGTATGCAATCCATAGGGTGCCATAGGCAGCACATGGGAATGTGTGCAATCCATAGGGGACCATAGGCAGCACAGGGGAATGTATGCAATCCATAGGGGGCCATAGGCAGCACAGGGGAATGTATGCAATCCATAGGGGGCCATAGGCAGCACAGGGGAACGTGTACCATCACAAGGGGGCTATATTCAATATAAGGGGGCCATATCCAGATTAAGGGGGCTAATTTTAGGATGGGGGCTATGAGGGACATATACCCTATATGATTTGTTAGAGGGACACTGGCATTATAAGATGGACCCCATTTAACATTAAAAAAAAATTCTATTTTCCTTCACCAAATTTGGGGGTGCGTCTTATAATCAGGTGCGTCTTAAAAAGCGAAAAATACGGTATTTTTATATATATATATATATATATATATATATATATATATATAAAAATATATATATATATATATATATATATGTATATATATATATATATATATATATATATATATACAGTGCCTACAAGTAGTATTCAACCCCCTGCAGATTTAGCAGGTTTGATAAGATGCAAATAAGTTAGAGCCTGCAAACTTCAAACAAGAGCAGGATTTATTAACGGATGCATAAATCTTACAAACCAACAAGTTATGTTGCTCAGTTAAATTTTAACTAATTTTCAACATAAAAGTGTGGGTCAATTATTATTCAACCCCTAGGTTTAATATTTTGTGGAATAACCCTTGTTTGCAATTACAGCTAATAATCGTCTTTTATAAGACCTGATCAGGCTGGCACAGGTCTCTGGAGTTATCTTGGCCCACTCCTCCATGCAGATCTTCTCCAAGTTATCTAGGTTCTTTGGGTGTCTCATGTGGACTTTAATCTTGAGCTCCTTCCACAAGTTTTCAATTGGGTTAAGGTCAGGAGACTGACTAGGCCACTGCAACACTTTGATTTTTTCCCTCTTGAACCAGGCCTTGGTTTTCTTGGCTGTGTGCTTTTGGTCATTGTCTTGTTGGAAGATGAAATGACGACCCATCTTAAGATCCTTGATGGAGGAGCGGAGGTTCTTGGCCAAAATCTCCAGGTAGGCCGTGCTATCCATCTTGCCATGGATGCGGACCAGATGGCCAGGCCCCTTGGCTGAGAAACAGCCCCACAGCATGATGCTGCCACCACCATGCTTGACTGTAGGGATGGTATTCTTGGGGTCGTATGCAGTGCCATCCAGTCTCCAAACGTCACGTGTGTGGTTGGCACCAAAGATCTCGATCTTGGTCTCATCAGACCAGAGAACCTTGAACCAGTCTGTCTCAGAGTCCTCCAAGTGATCATGAGCAAACTGTAGATGAGCCTTGACATGACGCTTTGAAAGTAAAGGTACCTTACGGGCTCGTCTGGAACGGAGACCATTGCGGTGGAGTACGATACTTATGGTATTGACTGAAACCAATGTCCCCACTGCCATGAGATCTTCCCGGAGCTCCTTCCTTGTTGTCCTTGGGTAAGCCTTGACTCTTCGGACAAGCCTGGCCTCGGCACGGGTGGAAACTTTCAAAGGCTGTCCAGGCCGTGGAAGGCTAACAGTAGTTCCATAAGCCTTCCACTTCCGGATGATGCTCCCAACAGTGGAGACAGGTTGGCCCAACTCCTTGGAAAGGGTTTTGTACCCCTTGCCAGCCTTGTGACCCTCCACGATCTTGTCTCTGATGGCCTTGGAATGCTCCTTTGTCTTTCCCATGTTGACCAAGTATGAGTGCTGTTCACAAGTTTGGGGAGGGTCTTAATTACTCAGAAAAGGCTGGAAAAAGAGATAATTAATCCAAACATGTGAAGCTCATTGTTCTTTGTGCCTGAAATACTTCTTAATACTTTAGGGGAACCAAACAGAATTCTGGTGGTTTGAGGGGTTGAATAATAAATGACCCTCTGAATAAACTTTTCTTAATTTAAAAAAAAAAAAAAAAAAAAAAAAAAAAAGAAATAACATTCTTTTTTGCTGCAGTGCATTTCACACTTCCAGGCTGATCTACAGTCCAAATGTCACAATGACAAGTTAATTCCGAATGTGTAAACCTGCTAAATCTGCAGGGGGTTGAATACTTCTTGTAGGCACTGTATATATATATATATATATATATATATATATATATATATACACACACACACACACACACACACACACACACAGACACACACACACACACACATAGCTGGTAGTGATGAGTGAACTCATGAATATGTGGGTCCGCCGAACCAACATTGGAAAAAAAATTGGGATCGTCAAGTGAACTTGACACCAAACTTAACCCAAAATATTGAATTCCATACAAGTCAATTTGAAGCCCAAGTTTGGAGCTTTAAAATGGTTGTAGTAAGGGCTAGTTGTCAGCAAAAGGAACCTTAATATGGGTAAGAGCATGCCAATTGCCCTGCAAAGAAATGTGAATAGATATATGACTTAAAGAGCTTCTGTCACCCTAGAAATTATGGTTACATAGCAAGTAAATGGAGAAACTCAAAATTTTCAGTTACTCAACAGAGATGGATTTCAGAGATTCTCCACAGACCAATCATTTAAAAAAAGAGCTTTACAGAGCCTGTTTTCCCAGTTCATCCACACAGTCAAAATTAGCATTGTAACTAAAGAGAGTAAATTTCAAATCGAGTCCTCAACAGAGCTTCTTTAAACAGTTGCTCCACGCAGCCAAGATTGCCAGACTTCTCCCACAGAGCAAGAAGTTTAACAAATTTGAACGATGTAGCTTTTATTCCCAGTTCCCCACAAAGCCAAGATTGACTGAAGTCTACCACAGACCACCGAATTCTAAAAAAAGGTCCCTAAACAACCTCTCTACCAGGTTAAAGGGGTTTTCCCATGAACAAAGTAAATTTCAAAGTTGATTTTAAACAATAGATCTCATAATAATAATAGTTTATACGATTGGATATGTTTTTAAAAAAGTTCCTGTGCAGAGATAATCTTATATATGTGCCCCTGATGTGTACTGTGTAATGGCCATGTCTGACCGTACAGGAACATGGTCTGATCATACCACATCTCCTGGGCTGGGGAGGAAACAAAAGAGAGTACAGCATGGGATTATATCTGATTTTTCTTTTTGATGAAAATCATTTCCCTGCCTGATTTTTTTCCAAAAAAACATTTTACCTCATAGGCCGCTTTCCCACTGCGTATTTACTTACGTTGCGTGGTTCCATTGGAGCTTCCATCCGAACACCCCCGCAAAACGTGTTTCGGACGCATGCGCTGACAGGGCCATTGACTATAATGGAGCAGACGGAGTTAGCATGTGCTCTGCTTTGCACCATTTTCGAGCATATACGCTTTCTGCAGGCAGACACCCAGACATAGTCTACCAACAAAAGAGAAAAAGTTGTGTGTGAGGATAAATCTGGTGAGTCTTAATACAGACTCAGAAGAGATCCCATTGGCTTCAAGAAATATGTGGCAGGCGGTTAAACCATCTTCATGTGGGATGTTAGAGTAAAAGGATTCCACATCCATGGTGGCTAAGATGCTACTCTCAGGTAGGGGACCTATTGTAAATAGCTTTTTAATAGGTCAGTGGTGTCCTGTAAAAAAGCTATGTTCAATAGGTCCCCTACTTGAGAGTACCATCTTTACCACCATGGATGTGGAATCCTTATACTCTAACATTCCACATGAAGATGGATTAACCGCCTGCCAAATGTTTCTTGAAGCAAATGGGATCCCTTCTGAGTCTGTATTAAGACTCATCAGATTTATCCTCACGCACAACGTTTTCTCTTTTGGTGAGAAGCTATATCTACAGTGCACAGGAACTGCTATGGGCAGCAAAATGGCACCACTGTATGCCAACCTTTTCATGGCTAAACTGGAAAATTGACTATTTAGCATCCTGCGCCATCAAACCATTGGCCTATTTCCGTTACATAGATGACATCCTAATTATCTTTAAAACGTTAAAACTATAATAGCCAACCATGGAAGATTATTTTATGATGAACAGTTATATTAATAATTCTTATATGAAATAAGAACAAACAATTATAACTGTAAGATACCAATCCCTATGGTGAGAATCTGCTCTGTTCTTACTGGTGGCTCAAAGGTGAGTATACAAGTCACTCAGTCAACTTTACTGAAGGAGCATCTGGTTAAATTGTTGGCATGGCTGACTGGCCAGTGATAAAAATCAGAAGACCAATCAGAAGGGTAATCCAGTGGTCAAAAGGCAGACACGGCACTATGTTTATACCCTTAGAGTATTTGTACCATTGCCAGTTATTGTATTTTTCATGTAATTGAATTATTCTTTAAATTTACAAAGATTTTTTGCAATTAGCTTTGGATGGATTCTGCAAAAGGGCGGCCAACTGCGGTTTCGATTTTGCTAAACCATAGCGGGTTGTTTAAAGATTAAAAAAAATAATACACACCTTAGACCTCGTTTGTCTTATTGTCTGAAGCCCACCCTCTGGCACTTTGTACCTCTTCTTTTCTCCTTTCCAGCGCCTACATAGAGTGAAGCAGACCGAGAGGATGTGCGCAAAGGTGGAAGATTAAAAGTAAAAGGGTGTCGGATTGACATCATGCTGAGTGGAAAGGAAAGGCGAGTGGTAATGTGAGTATCAATATACTTTCTTTTTTACATTCTACATCTCTTAGGTTCTTTAATCAGGAGGAACATTCCATTTGCATCCAAAAACTTCAATTGAAATCAAATTTTATGCTAAATTTGTGTGATTTGCCAAATTTGAAGCTTGATCCACTTGATTCTCTCTTTTGGACCTTTTTTTGCATTGACTGTTGGACTACTTGACTTATCTCTCTGCCGCTTGTTATTTACTGACCTTCTGGACTCTGAACCATCAACCACTGACTATGACTTTGGTTCTATTTTTTTTTAAGCCTTTCTCTTTCCCCCTTTTAACAAAGATTATTCAACATAGTTGTTCAGGGGAAGGATACAAAAAGTTGTCTCAGAGATTTAAACTGTCAGTTTCCACTGTGAGGAACATAGTAAAGAAATAGAAGAACACAGGTACAGTTCTTGTTAAGCCCAGAAGTGGCAGGCCAAGAAAAATATCAGAAAGGCAGAGAAGAAGAATGCTGAGAACAGTCAAGGACAATCCACAGACCACCTCCAAAGACCTGCAGCATCATCTTGCTGCAGATGGTGTCAATGTGCATCGGTCAACAATACAGCGCACGTTGCACAAGGAGAAGCTGTATGGGAGAGTGATGCGAAAGAATCCGTTTCTGCAAGCACGCCACAAACAGAGTCGCCTGAGGTATGCAAAAGCACATTTGGACAAGCCAGTTACATTTTGGAAGAAGGTCCTGTGGACTGATGAAACAAAGATTGAGTTGTTTGGTCATACAAAAAGGCGTTATGCATGGAGGTAAAAAAAACATGGCATTCCAAGAAAAGCACTTGCTACCCACAGTAAAATTTGGTGGAGGTTCCATCATGCTTTGGGGCTGTGTGGCCAATGCCGGCATCAGGAATGTTGTTAAAGTTGAGGGTCGCATGGATTCAACTAAGTATCAGCAGATTCTTGACAATAATGTGCAAGAATCAGTGACGAAGTTGAAGTTATGCAGGGGATGAATATTTCAGCAAGACAATGATCCAAAACACCGCTCCAAATCTACTCAGGCATTCATGCAGAGGAACAATTACAATGTTCTGGAATGGCCATCCCAGTCCCCAGACCTGAATATCATTGAAAATCTGTGGGATGATTTGAAGCGTGCTGCCCATGCACGGTGACCATCAAACTTAACTGAACTGAAATTGTTTTGTAAACAGGAATGGTCAAATATACCTTCATCCAGGATCCAGGAACTCATTAAAAGCTACAGGAAGCGACTAGAGGCTACTATTTTTGCAAAAGGAGGATCTACAAAATATTAATGTCACTTTTATGTTGAGGTGCCCATACTTTTGCACCGGTCAAATTTTGTTTAAATGCGGATTGCACATTTTCTATTAGTACAATAAACCTCATTTCAATCCAGAAAAATTACTCAGTCCATCAGTTATTAGATATATGAAACTGAAATAGCTGTTGCAAAAACCCAAATTGTTATAAAGAAAAAAGGTTAACATTAATAGGGGTGCCCAAACCTTTTCATATGACTGTATATATATATTAAAGTTAATTTTATAAAAAGATGATGACCTGTCTCTGAATATTTTCTTGTGCATTGGCAGAACCCAAAGTGAAAAACATGGAAATTTTGCCAATAACATGACGTCTACACAGCATCCTAACTGCTGAACCACCGGGCTGTCAATGCCTTGCTGAAACGTTATCATGAAACTAAATTTGAGTATCACATTACAAAAAAAAATCCAGAAGAAATTCCCAGTGGAAAAAATTGGGATGACGTTTTGAAACTTGACTTTGTAAAGCATCATCTCACAAGTAAATTGCTTGCCAATGGTGTTCAAGAACTCTAGCACCAAAATCCATCACTGCCAGCTACAGAACTGCTGCGTATGCTGTGTGAAAGCCATGATGAATGAGAAGAGAAACGTTCAAACCCACAAGAGATTGAATGGCTGGTCATAGCAGCCTTCAGAATGTCGAATTCTTCACGCTCATTTTAGGATGTTAAGGAACGTATATCCAGGTAGACCAATATTCTCCAAATTTGGAGACACTTAAAGAACACTTTTGGAAATAGAGATTTCTTGATGAAACATAAGAAGATTATCATCTGACAATAACTGATAATAGAAATATCAAAAAATTCCTCATGATATCCTTCAACTGTATATTTCCATTGGTTATAAAACTAATTTTAGGGCAATAGAGCAGCCTGAGGCATGTGATGTATCTTTCCCCACTGTGACCAAGAAGCAAATATGACCTGTTAATCTTAGTGATGTTCATGCCTGATGGTGCCTTACTGATGTTGGGTAAAGCTAATGATGCAGTACTAGAACCTATGTAGGAAATATCAAGTTTATCTAGAATGTGCTGCATCAAGAAGAGGTACGTATTTGAGAAATTAATTGGCAAAAAATACCTTAGGCCAAGAGGTTAATAACAAATGTCCAAGTCTTGAAATATTCTAGAAGTTGGGGACAGCAGCAATGACCCCTAAGTTCTCGTTCAATCAATGGGATCAATGAAGAAGCTGAAAACTTCATACAATTAGTCTAACAAATGAAGGGCCAGCCCACACTTAAAGGGAACCTGTCACTAGATTTGGCCCCTGTAAGCTGCAGCAAGCACCTATGCGCTTTTATATACAGCTTTCTAGAATACTGTATATACTCCCCTAGGGGGCATTCTGGTCCGATGGGTGTTTCTGCTCTCTGGTCCGGTGCTTCCTCTCTGCGGCGATCGCTATCCTCCTTCTACCCTTCTACCCAGCCCAGTGTTGATGTGTCCTACATAGACCACACAGGCCAGCATTGTAGTCCTGCGCAGGTGCGCTTTCATTTGCTGAGGCAAGATCAATGTAGTAATGCGCAGGTGCAAGGAAAAGTGCACTACAATACTTTGATCTGCCCTCACTCATCCCAATTGCCCTGGTGTGGTGGCAATTAAGGTAAGATAAGGGGTTAATGACAGCTGTCATTTGTCAAAAATCACAGCTGCTACTAAATGCTGGATTAATAATAACAAGGGGTCTATGAAAACCCCTGATTACTAACCCTGTAAGTAAAAAAAAATAACATAGAGAAAAATCCTATAATTACAAAACAAACGAAAAAAAAATCCACAAATTTACTCATCACTCACTAGTTGTGAAATCACTACCAATAAAAACTCTCCTCATGTAGTGATAATGAATAGCTGCCTCATTTCAACACTTGCCAATAAGTAATAATGTTACAAAAAAAATGAAAACCATTAAGCCCCTATTGGCTGCCATACTAATAACTCATGATCACTCAATATTGGCTACCTACCCGAACAAATGGTTCAGCTATGTGATTACTATTAGCCAATTCAAAGAGAAAGAATGAGCATGCACACTACCATATGCCAAGTTATCCAAGTGCTCAAAGAGCTAAACTAAGCATTACCCCTTTCCTGATTTTGACCGCGCAGGTCTATAAACTTAGACTTAAGCGGGCTTTACACGCTACGATATCATTAATGAATTATCGTTGGGATCACGTTGTTTGTGACACACATTCGGCTTCATTAACGATATCGTAGTGTGTGACACTTATGAGCGACCTTAAACGATCGCAAAAGCGGTCAAAATCGTTTGCCGCGGAGAGGTCGTCCTGAAACAAGAAATCATTTTCTGCTTATTAGCGATGTTGTTCCTTGTTCCTGCGGCAGCACACATCGCTATGTGTAACACCGCAGGAGCGACGAACATCTCCTTACCTGCCTCCACCAGCAATGCAGAAGTAAAGAGGTGGGCGGGATGTTACGTCCCGCTCATCTACGCCCCTCCGCTTCTATTGGTCGCCTGCTGTGTAACGTCTCTGTGACGCCGCACAAACCGCCCCCTTAGAAAGGAGGCGGTTCGCCGGCCAGAGCGACGTCACAGAGCAGGTATGTGCATGTGAAGCGATCACCACATATCGGCCGTACGACGGGGGTGGGTGCTATCACGCTCGACATCGCCAGCAAATGCTAGCGATGTCGCAGCATGTAAAGCCCGCTTAAGTGCGATGCTGTCAACTTAGCGCATGTCAGTGGACTCTATTTCCAGTAGTGCGATCAGTACACCAGAGTATGACAAAAAACTTAGTCTCCAAAAATAGAGAAACAGAGCACATATTAGTTCACTTAGACTATGAAAGAATAAATCTATTCTTATCTATTGAAAACAATGGTTTTGAGTTTAAGTCTATGCGTTATATTCTCTGATGGAAATAATGACTAAGTAGTCTAACATGTCCTGTTTCTTGTCTTGAAGTTGCATTTTTTTAGTCTGTCGACTATGTTTTTGATAGATGACTATGATATTATGTGCTCTGTTTTTGGGGGTCTATTTGCCTTTGTCAATTTGTTATTGAGTTATTTAGAATGCACATCACATTTACAGTTATATAAGCTGTACACTGACTACTTTACATTGTATCAGTGTCATATCTTCAGTGTTGTCCCATGAAAAGATATAATAAAGGAATTACAAAAATGGGAGGGGCGTACTCACTTTTATGACATGCTGTATCTACAGGACGGTTGACAACATAACTTTATACCAGTAATATAAGTAGTATTGACTAGCCGATCGATCTGAGGAGCATTGAGTTCAAGTTGATTTTTCTGAAATTCATGATTTCACCAGAATTCAAACATTTAGGGATTCGATGTGAGGTTTCCAAAAAAACAAACTTGCTTGTCACAATTTTCTACACTACTGATGTATCAGAGAGTGGGCTAATGTTATTTTGCATGACCACTGAGGAAGGATTCTCCGGTCGTGATGGTTACTATACCCCTTAAAACTTAACCTAAAAATAATACACCGACTGCATGCGACTTGGTTAAACAAATTGGCCACAGCAGCCTTTATTACCTATTATTAACATACTAACCACAAAGGGGGCGCCGTCCAACGGGCGACCCCAAACACAGAATAATAGGTAACACATAATAATAAACGGTACATGAAACCCTATGTAGGCCCGGTCCAGAAACCCTTTTCTACACCAATATCCCTGGCCGCAACACTCCGACCCAGAGATGAGGTATTAATCACCCCACGGATTAATACCCCCCAAACTTTGCAGAACCCCGTGCCTGCAATTTCCCGGAACCCAGAGACACCATACCAAGACAGTGCCTCTCGGTCCAGCTACAAATCCCTTCCAACCGCTTCTGGACCAGACCTACCCCCGCCACAGGACAGGACACGTGACACCTTACGTGGCCTGGACCCGCCACACGCCCAAGGCTTGCTCCACGCCATCCCGCAAACCCAGGGCCCATAAATCAGAACCAATGTCATTAAGATGAACCCCATCACCTCTCCGAAACTGCCACTTCGCCGATTCCAGGTCCACATGCCTCACCACCACGCCGCCGTTTCTCCGCACGAAACGCGCAACCACCCTGTTCACTTGTGCCCGGGCGCGATTAATCTTCTCAACCGACCGGGCCCCCCTCCACCATAATCTGGCCACAATATCCGACCACACCACTATCAGGCCCGGATACCTTGCCCATAACCGCAGTCGGTCGATCTTAATGTCCCGAATCAGATCGCGGGATGCCCGCGAACCCAGGTCATTACCCCCCACGTGCAAAACCAACACGTTCGGGGGTCTGTCCATCCTACAATAGTACTCGAATTCCGGCACGACCCTGCTCCATTCCATGCCCCGCACTCCAATCCACTTGACCGATGCCAGCGACCTGTCCAGACCCAACTTCCGACCATTCGGGCGAGCGTCGGCCCGACGGGCCCCCCAAAAAACGAACGAGTGCCCCAGGATCCAGATCAGACACACTCCTACAATAAAGGAAACAATTTTAACAACAACACCAGCATTCCAGATTGCAACAAAGAACAACAAAACTTAACGGCAGAACAAACAACTCCCCACCAGAGCCCTCAACGAGATAATAACTGCGGGCGCACATAACCACGAAAACGAGAGGACTCCCACCGACCAATCCGTCTCACCATGTCATCTCCAAGACCCCAACGAGAAGCCTCGGTAGCCGCCCCAATCCTGAACGAATGGGACCCGTAATCCTCTGGGCGCTCACCCGCCCAGCGCAAACAACTCCTCAGCACTGCCACAAACTGATAACGAGACAACCAAGCCCCGTCCTCGTGACGTAGCAGCGGGCCCGGAAGACCGCCCCGCAGACCACAAAACTGACTCACCACCTGCACCGGGCACAAGCCATCCCCTTGCACCGCATACAACACTACCAACCTGCCCCGACCCATCTGGTCCGTCTTGGACCGCCGAAGCCGACACTCCACTCTCCGTCCCACTACCGACACATCCTCGAATAGCAAACCACCCCCAATCACCCTTGACGGGCTCACCAATTCTCCTATCCGAAAAGCCCCGAAAAAAGCCAACACGAAAGCAGTTTTAAACAACACCGTCTCATACGCTGAGACACAAATGCCCTGCAAACCATCCACCAAACGCCGTAACAAGTCCAACGAAATGGGCCGCCTAGTGTCCCGCACCTTCACCCCTTTCCGAAAACCTTTCAATGCTTGCCGTACCCGAAAGTCCCTTGAAACGTCCTGCTCACCCCTAACCTTTAACCAGAAGGCCACGGCCGCCACCCTAATCGCCACCGCCGACGCTGACCTCCCAGCCCTAAAATCCTCACTCACCAATGCTAAGAGCGCCAGTAAATAATCCGCTCGCCCGTTACCAAACATCTCACCCAGCACTGCCTGCCACTCAACCCACACCTTAGCATAACGGCACCAAGTCACCTCGGTCACCGAATTCCTAATCAAACCCGCAATCACTGCCTCACCAGGCTCCACAATTCCTCTGGGCACACCGCTCCGACCTCGTCCGCCCCCGGCAGTAACTCCCGAAACCTGTGGAACTGAAAACGAGATAAAGCGTCAGCCACCCCGTTATCCACCCCCGGCACATGTTTTGCAACCACATGAATATTCCACAACAAACACTTGAGCACCAAATGCCGCAAATATGCCACTACAGGTCCAGATTTCGCTGACAAGCTGTTGATTGCATGTACAACTGCCTGATTATCGCAATGGAAGCACACCTTACGTCCCGAAAATTGCGACCCCCACAACTCCACCGCCACCACGATTGGAAACAACTCGAGCAGGGCCAGATTTTTGACAAGGCCACCCTGTCGCCAATCCTCAGGCCACCTTCCCACACACCAATGACCCTGAAAAATGGCGCCGAAACCCGCCGACCCGGCCGCATCCGTATATAGTTCCAGAGCATCATTGGGCACCACCTTCTTCAACCACAAAGTGCGGCCGTTAAAATGTCGCAAGAAGACGTCCCAAACCAACAAGTCTGCCTTGATCTCCCGCGTGACCCGCACGAAATGCGCCGATGACCGTACGCCTGCCGTAGCTGCCGCCAACCTCCTGGCGAAAACACGCCCCATCGGCATAATCCTGCATGCAAAATTCAGCTTTCCAAGCAAAGACTGTACCACCTTAAGCCGCACTTTTTTTGCTGCCAGCATTGCTGCAACCGCACTCCGCAAATCCACAATCTTGTCCTCTGGCAACCTACATTCCATGGCCAGCGAGTCGATTTCAATCCCCAGGAACCGCATAACCGGCGCCGGCCCCTCCGTTTTTTCCTGCGCCAAAGGGATCCCGAACCGATCCGCCACTCTCTGCAAGGCGAACAACAAACCAGCGCAAACCATGGAACCCGCCGGACCAACACACAGAAAATCATCCAAATAATGAATAATGGACGACAAGCCGGACACGTCCCGCACCACCCACTCAACAAAGGAGCTAAACGCCTCAAAATATGAACAAGAAATCGAACAGCCCATGGGCAAACAACGATCAACATAAAACTTCCCGTTCCACCAGCAACCCAGAAGGTGCTGACTCTCCGGATGCACCGGCAACAAACGAAACGCCGATTCTACATCCGCCTTTGCCATCAATGCACCGCGTCCTGCCGCCCGTACCAAGTCCAACGCTTTGTCAAACGAGACGTAGTACACCGCCGACAATTCCGGCGCAATGCCGTCATTCACAGACGACCCCTCCGGAAATGAAAGATGATGAATGAGCCGAAATTTATTCGGCTCCTTCTTTGGCACCACCCCCAGCGGGGACACCACCAAATTCCTGCACGGAGGGCTCTCAAATGGGCCCCCCATCCTGCCCAGCTCAACCTCTTTACTCAACTTCTCACCCACAACCATAGGATGGTCCCTTGCCGACCGTAAGTTGCGACAAACCGGAGGCAATGCCTCAACCGCCGACGGAATCCGAAAACCGTACAAAAAACCAAACCGCAAAAGCGACGCCACTGCCCCGTCCGGGTACCTACTTAAAAACGGCGCCATCGCCTCTATTTTCACCGGCGTCCTCCCTTTTTCCAGACCCGTCCCCAGCCTTGCCTCTCCCTTTTTTAAAGCATTTGGACAAGCTATGTCCCCCCCGCAGCCGGAGCACTCATGCTTGAACCTACACGCTGCGCCAAATTTGCACTGGCCTTCGTTAAATTGCCAGCACAATCCCTTTTTCTGAATCCCCGAGGGCCCGGCTCCCGGTCCCCCGGCACCGCCACGAAAGGGCTGGCTCGGGGCCGCCATTAAGCGCATCCATAAGGAAATGTCCTTATGGTCCCACCGCATGCCGGGCCGCAACGCCTTCCGCTGCCTAAACTGCTCATCATACCGCAGCCATGCCAAACCCCCGTACGTGCGATACGCCTCCCCGATTGCATCCATATAGCCGAATAGAGCCGAGCAGTGCTCCGGCTCCTTTTCCCCTACCACGCTAGCCAAAATTGCAAACGCCTGCAACCAATTGGAAAAGGAACGAGGAATGAGCCTATAACGGCGTTTTTCTTCCTCCTCCTTTTCCTTCTTGGAATCGCTCGGCTTCACCTTGTCTAGGTTAAATTTTTCCAGGGGCAGCAGGGAAAATATCTCCACATACTCCCCTTTCCAAATTTTTTCCCTCACCTCTTTTTTGAGGTGCGCCCCCAGCGGTCCCTCAAAGCACACATACACCTCGCTCTTAGCCCTATCATCCAGCCTCACCACCTCATCTTCCTTTTCCTTCTCCTTTTCTCCCGCTTTCTCGCCTGCAGGCTCCACTACTCCGCTACCTACACCCGCCCCCACCGGCACCTTCTCGCCGCTAGTCGCCGCCGCGCCATCCACCGCCGACCCTGTCCAGGCCGCCGCCGCCGCCGGCGCTCGCGCTAAACCCTGCAAAAACCCCAGCAACTGACTAAGCAAAACTGACCCCTCTGGCGCTGCCGTGCCCGCAGCCACCTCCCCAGCACCCGCTCCCCGCGCCGCAAGCAATGCCGAATCCACGGCTAGCTCACCCGACCGTGACGCGGAGACGGAATGCGATACTGCGATGTCGTTCGCCATCGGCTCCTCTAATTCGTCCCCCGACCTGAGGGCTCCTTCTTCCTCTTCGCTGTAGCCGTCCTCCACCGTCCCAGCTCCAGAGGACGCAGCCGATGCGCCCCCTCCACCACAGCCACCCTCCTGGGCAGCCGCGTGGGCACTGGCGGTGGGCGTCCGCTGCTTTCTTTGCGGCGACAGCCCACAAGACCGTCCTGTCCCCTGGGCCGCCGCCGACCGAGTCCTCTTCCTGGAGGAGCCTCTCCCCGAGCTCAGGGGGCTCCCCACCGCCGGTTCTCCCCCCCTCGGGCCTCCGACCGAGACCTCCCGCTGGGTCCTCCCCCCCCCGAGGGAGACCGCGTCCGCCGGGCGCAGAGCTGATGATCTGAGGGACCTGGCGCGCCCTGCGGGGGTCCCACCGTCCCTCCTCTCCTCCGCAGCCGTGCAGGTATCCGGGTGGCGCCTGCCCACACCGGTCCCCCTGCTGGCTGCCTGCGCCCGGCCCCCCCCAACGTCCCCGGGGGGTACTGCTGGCCTCCATCACAAGCCGGGCCCGCTCCTGGTCAGAAGCAGCCGCCGGGACGTGCCCCGCCGCCGGGGGCCCGGCGTCCAGAGCAGGCCCCAGGCTGGACACGCCCCCTCTCCGTGCCTCCAGTTCATGCTGGGCACGGCCCGGTCCCCGGGCTGCCGCCGGCCTGTTCACTCGAGCCCGCGGCCTGGGACCGGAAGTAGGCCCCAGGCCGGGCCCGCCTACATCCAGGCCACCGCTGGCCTCATTCCATCGCTGGGCTCGCTCCCGACCGGGAGACGCCGCTGGGCTCTGCACTCCAGCCCGAGGCCTGAGACAGGAAGAAGGCCCCGGGCTGGCCACGCCCCCTTCTCGGCCGTCGCGGCCGCGTCGGAGATTCCTCCCGGCGGCCGGGGCAGACGCTGGAAGCTGCTGCCGCCCGCCCCGCCGCGGAGGGTCCCGAGGGGGGCTCTCACTGGGCCTCCTCGCCCCCCCTGCGCCCGGAGAGTACCTGAGCGGGGGCCTCGAACGCCGCCCGCGTCTAGAGGGGGAGCGAGGGGCAGGTGCCGACGGGGACACACAGGCAGCCCTGACGTGGGATTGCACTGCCTGGGCCCCGTGCACCGCCATCGCCGCTCTAATCAGCCGATCCAGCTCCTGGAGGTCCGCCATGCTGGTCCTTGTGGTCCTGGTCCTGGGTCTCAATCTGACGCTGTCCGGAGTCCAAAACGGGAGGTAAGACCCTCCCTCATCGCTTTTATACTCCCCCCCCCCCTCCCCTACAGGGATCCTCTCTCCACCAATCCCCTATACCTTCCCATAATGCCCCTCATTATAACTTTATTAACCCCTCACTCCCTCCCTTCCCTCTGGTCATGTCGCCCCTCCCCCCTATGGGGTCCATGGCTTTCTTTGATGAGTGTACCTCCACAAAATGCTCTGCAGTTTCTCTCTCCTGTAGAGTGTAAGCTGTTATAGTCAGCAGGGTCTTCTCTCTCCTGTAGAGTGTAAACCCTTATAGTCAGCAGGGTCTTCGCTCTCCTGTAGAGTGTAAGCTCTTATAGTCAGCAGGGTCTTCTCTCTCCTGTAGAGTGGGACTTCTTTTGGTTAGTAGGGTCCTCTCTCAATTGTAGAGTGTAAGCTCTTCTGGTCAGTAGTTTTCTCTCTATCTCTTGTAGAGTGTAAGTTCTTATGGTCAGTGGGGTCCTCTCTCTCAATCGTAGAGTGTATGCTCTTAAGGTCAGCAGGTTCTTTTTGCTTTCTTGCAGAGTCTAAGCTCTTATGATCAGTGAGATCCTCTCCCTTTTTCTCTCTCCCACAAGTGTATTTTCTGAGCAATTACAAGCTTTCCAGTATTAAGATTTGCATAAAGTTACCAATGAGCGATTAGTAAATATTTGTGTTCAGATTATTCGTAACGAATCCCAAAGCTTTATTCCGGTATTCTTCTCGAATGTAAGTCAATGGTAAACCCGAGCATTTTTCTTGCTGTGACAGATACTAAAATAGTACTTGGTATTCGGTAAGCATTATCTAAACATGAATAGTTGCCATTCCCCCATGACTAGAGTTGAGCGCGGTTCTAGGTTCGAGGTTCTCCAGTTCTAGGCTCGAGTGATTTTGGGGGCTGTTCGAGATCGAACTAGAACTCGAGCTTTTTGCAAAAGCTCGATAGTTCTAGATACGTTCGAGAAAGGTTCTAGCAGCAAAAAGCAGGGCTTTTTACAGCTACAGTGTGCAGGAGCCATCGCTGGCAGCCTGCCAGAAGCTGGTAACCAAGATAAACATCGGGTATCCAAGCAAAGCGCTTTGGTTAGTAACACGATATTTATCCTAGTTACGTGCAGGAAGCCCACACTTCCCCGCTCAGCTCGCTCCGCCCCCTCCTGCCCGCGGCATGTATTGTACACACGTACACACACACACACACACACACACACATGGTCCCGCTTGGCTTACCTGCGGTGATGAAGTCCCGCCATCCCGACCTCAGCGCTGTCACTGTCCTCCATGGCCGCCGCTTGTCACATCACCTTCTCTCGCTTCCGACCCGAGACTGACTAGCGGTGATGTCACGGGCCTCTCGCGATACTTGGTGTGAAGGTGCCGGTCATTGAACTCAGTGACAGGGGCTGTCAGTGTGCTGGAGATCAGTGCAGGTAATGTACCTCGCTGACAGCAGCACTTGTCATGCCCTGCAGTGACCTGGGCTGACCCATTGATGTTAGCTCAGGTCACTGCACTGCTCTCCCAGCCAATGGGGAACATCCTGCTCTTCATTGACTGGGACAGTGTGGATCGTCATGGCAACCCCTTGGATTACACCAGACCTGGATTTGTTTTTCATTCTAATAAATTGGTTAAAGAGGGAATGTATTGGGGAGTGTTTTTTCAAATAAAAATGTGTTTGTCGTCTATTTTTTTTTATTACTGACTGGGTTGGTGATGTCGGGTATCTGATAGATGCCTGACCTCACCAACCCCAGGGCTTGATACCAGGTGACATTACACATCTGGTATTAACCCCATATATTACCCCGTTTGCCACCGCACCAGGGCGCGGGATGAGCTGGGGCGAAGCACCAGCATTGGCGCATCTAATGGATGCGCCACTTCTGGGGCGGCTGCAGCCTGCTATTTTTAGGCTGGGGAGAGTCCAATAACCATGGACCTCCCTAGTCTGAGAATATCAGGCCCCAGCTGTCTGCTTTACCTTGGCTGGTGATCCAATTTTGGGGGACCCCTACGTGGTTTTTTTTTAATTATTTATTTAATTTAAAATAACAGCGTGGGGTGCCCTCAGTTTTGGATTACCAGCCAAGGTGAGGTTGCCAGCTGTGGTCTGCAGGCTGCAGCCGTCTGCTTTACCCTAGCTGGCTACAAAACTAGGGGGAACCCTACGTCATTTTTTTTTTCATTTTTTTGGCTAAATACAAAGCTAAGCACCCCTTAGTGCCACATGAAAGGCACCAAAGGGTGCTCCACTTTTTCTCCACTTTTTCTCCATTTTTTCTCCACTTTTTCTCCATTTTTTCTCCACTTTTTCTACATTTTTTTCTCCGTTTTGTCTCCACTTTTTCTCCACTTTTTCTCCATTTTTTCCTCCACTTTTTCTCCACTTTTTCTCCACTTTTTCTCCACTTTTTCTCCATTTTTTTCTCCACTTTTTCTCCACTTTTTCTCCACGTTTTCTCCACTTTTTCTCCATTTTTTTCTCCACTTTTTCTCCACTTTTTCTCCACTTTTTCTCCACTTTTTCTCCACTTTTTCTCCACTTTTTTCTCCACTTTTTCTCCATTTTTTTCTCCACTTTTTCTCCACTTTTTCTCCACTTTTTCTCCACTTTTTCTCCATTTTTTTCTCTACTTTTTCTCTACTTTTTCTCCACTTTTTCTCCACTTTTTCTCCACTTTTTCTCCATTTTTTTCTCCACTTTTTCTCCACTATTTCTCCACTTTTTCTCCATTTTTTTCTCCACTTTTTCTCCACTTTTTCTCCACTTATTCTCCACTTTTTCTCCACTTTTTCTCCACTTTTTCTCCATTTTTTCTCCACTTTTTTCTCCACTTTTTCTCCACTTTTTCTCCACTTTTTCTCCACTTTTTCTCCATTTTTTTCTCCACTTTTTCTCCACTTTTTCTCCACTTTTTCTCCATTTTTTTCTCTACTTTTTCTCTACTTTTTCTCCACTTTTTCTCCACTTATTCTCCACCTATTCTCCACTTTTTCTCCACTTTTTCTCCACTTTTTCTCCACTTTTTCTCCATTTTTTTCTCCACTTTTTCTCCACTTTTTCTCCATTTTTTTCTCCAATTTTTCTCCACTTTTTCTCCACTTTTTCTCCACTTTTTCTCCATTTTTTTCTCCACTTTTTCTCCACTTTTTCTCCACTTTTTCTCCACTTTTTCTCCATTTTTTTCTCTACTTTTTCTCTACTTTTTCTCCACTTTTTCTCCACTTTTTCTCCACTTTTTCTCCACTTATTCTCCACTTTTTCTCCACTTATTCTCCACTTTTTCTCCACTTTTTCTCCACTTTTTCTCCACTTTTTCTCCATTTTTTTCTCCACTTTTTCTCCATTTTTTTCTCCACTTTTTCTCCACTTTTTCTCCACTTTTTCTCCACTTTTTCTCCATTTTTTTCTCTACTTTTTCTCTACTTTTTCTCCACTTTTTCTCCACTTTTTCTCCACTTATTCTCCACTTTTTCTCCACTTTTTCTCCATTTTTTTCTCCACTTTTTCTCCACTTTTTCTCCACTTTTTCTCCACTTATTCTCCACTTTTTCTCCACTTTTTCTCCATTTTTTTCTCCATTTTTTCTCCACTTTTTCTCCACTTTTTCTCCACTTTTTCTCCATTTTTTTCTCCATTTTTTCTCCACTTTTTCTCCACTTTTTCTCCGTTCTTTTTCTATGGTCGGTCTACCCATTAGCTCTGCCATGCATACTGTAGCTCTACACCTACTGCACATGTTACTTTATGATTGACATCTCTTTCGTACCAGAGCTGTCTAAGTCTACTCTGACCCCATATTTGTCAATACTATATTGTCCTTGTACTGTATTATGACATTTGTATCATGTGTTTCATTTCTTGCTGTGTTGCAATTTTTTTGCTGCATCCCAATTGTACCTCTACATTGTTCGAGTTTATGTTATTGTTTTCTCACTCTTATGTGATACTGATTATTGTCATTTTTCATGATTACATGCAGATAAGTCCAATCTGACGAAGGCTCAGGCCGAAACGTCATTTGTAACTTGTTTTGGACAAAAACATATATGCTTATGAAAATTTTTTTTTTCTTAATACGGACCAATAAAGAGTGATTTTGCATTACTATCCGTTGTGACTTACTGACTTAGTCTGGGAGATTTAGAGTGCCGAGGTTACTCACTAATTTTATCTATTATTACCTCTGAGCACCTATATACCAGTGAGCAGAGCTTCCTCTACAGTAGTTCTCCTGATTAGGCATGCCCTTACCTCATGAGCAGGGCATTGCAGCTTTGGTAGCAACCATTACGACATGGACTCTGCTGCTGTGGACCCGAGAAGAGTGAGTGCAGATTCATTGCACCCACACTCCTCACATGAAGGGTCCACACTCCTAGAAAATGGGGGATACGTTCCCTGAGTGTCTCCCCCCCATATTCTAGACGGTCCAGAGTCGTCGTGGGACCCCTTTATTTTTTTTCTTACAATAAATTGGTGAAAGAGGAAATGTTTTGGGGACTGTTTTTTCAAATAAATTTCTTTTGTCGATTTTTTTTTTTTGTTAGTACTGACAGTTTATGATGTTGAGTATCTAATAGACGCCATGACATCACAAACTGCTGGGCTTGATCTCAGGTTACTTTACAGCTAGTATCAACCCGATTTATTACCCCGTTTGCCACTGCACCAGGGCACGGGATGAGCTGGGGTGAAGCGCCAGGATTGGCGCATCTAGTGGATGCGCCACGTCTGGGGTGCCTGCGGCCTGCTATTTTTAGGCTGTGAAGGCCCAATAACTATGGACCTTCCCACCCTGAGAATACCAGACCACAGCTGTCCGCTTTACTTTGGCTGGTGATCCAATTTGGGGGGACCCTACTTTTATTGTGTAATTATTAATATTTATAAAATAATTATAAAAAAGAGCCTGAGGGGACCTCCACATTGGATCCCCAACCACGGTAAAGCTGCCAGCTGTGGTTTTCAGGCTACAGCCGTCTGCTTTACCCTAGCTGGCTATCAAAAATGGGGGGACCCAACGTCATTTTTTTTTTTAACTATTTTTTAAATAGAAAAAATTAATGGGCTTCCCTGTATTTTGATTGCCAACCAAGGTAACGGCAGGCAGATGGGGGTGGCAACCCATAGCTGTCTGCTTTATCTGCGCTGAGAATCAAAAATACCGCGGAGCGCTACGTCATTTTTTTAAAGATTTATTTTTACAGCACTGTGATGTCCAGCAATCAAAATACAGGGAAGCCCATTTTATTTTTAGTTATTTAAATAAATAATTAAAAAAAATATATATGGGCTCCCGCTGCATTTTTTGTATTGCTAGCTAAGGGTAATCCAAGCAGCCACTGGCTGCTAACCCCCACTGCTTGGTGTTACCTTCACTGGCAATGGAAAATCCAGGGAAGCATTTTTTATTTTTTTGCCAAAAAACTACAAAAAAAGGACGTGAGCTTCGCCATATTTTTGTATGCTAGCCAGGTATAGCAGGCAGGTGCTGGAAGAGTTGGATACAGCGCCAGAAGATGGCGCTTCTATGAAAATGCCATTTTCTGAGGCGGCTGCAGACTGCAATTCGCAGCAGTGGGGCCCAGAAAGCTCAGGCCAACCTGTGCTGCGGATTCCAATCCCCAGCTGCCTAGTTGTACCTGGCTGGACACAAAAATGGGGCAAAGCCTACGTCATTTGTTTTCTAATTATTTCATGAAATTCATGAAATAATAAAAAAAGGGCTTCCCTTTATTTTTGGTTCCCAGCCGGGTACAAATAGGCAACTGGGGGTTGGGGGCAGCCGTACCTGCCTGCTGTACCTGGCTAGCATACAAAAATATGGCGAAGCCCACATAATTTTTTCAGGGGGCAAAAAACTTCTGCATACAGTCCTGGATGGAGTATGCTGAGCCTTGTAGTTCTGCAGCTGCTGTCTGTCTGTATGGAGAAGAGCAGACAGCAGCTGCAGAACTACAAGGCTCAGCATACTACAATCCTCACTAGTGTAGTAGTAGTGACGATTGTAGTGAGGATGAGGTTCACCAGCTCATTACTTGGGGCTGGGGAACCTCATCCTCACTACAATCCTCACTACAATCGGGAAGCAGCGTGCAGCCTTCACTCCGTGAGTGATCAGTGCTGGCTGTCAGCGGTAACAGCGGTAACGCTGACAGACGCGTTACCATAGCAACGGTGCTCTCGGAGCCGCGGTTAGCGGTGACGTCACCGCTAACTGCGTTGCTATGGCAACGGTGATCTCCGTTAATGACCGGCTGTGTCAGCCGGTCCCTAACGGAACGGGGAGTCGACCGTGTGCTAGAGCATGTCGCCGGTACACGGCGATACACATATGTGCACCGTGTACCGGAGAGATGCACTCGCAGGTCCTACATGACGCGTCATAGTCATGTGACCAGTCTGTAGCCAATGAGATAATAGCCACGTGACTGGTCACATGGCTATTTTGACGTCACAATAGGTCCTGTATCTCTGCTGGTAGAGCCGTCACCGGGAGGATTCAGCGATCATCGGGTGGAATAGCGGCAGGAGACAGAGTGCAGAAGGGATCGCGAGGACCGGTAAGTGTTATGGCAATGTTTATTAACTGTTTATGTGTTTGTGATTGCCTCCCATTATAGCCTATAGGTTCGAGTTTGGTTCGTCGAACGTTCGACAAACCGAACTCGAACGGGACCCCCGTTCGGCGAACCGACCTCGAGCCGAACCGCGACCGGTTCGCTCATCTCTACCCATGACTACTTATCTGCTTGCAATTCAAACTTTTGGGGAAAATTTGGCGAATTTGAAAAGATCTGCTCATCTCTGGTTTTGACTACTTATATGAAAGTTGCATGTTCTTGAATAAACTTTTAAGGTTAAGATAATTTGTTTGTTTTCACATTTTCAAGATTTTCTATGGCACTCTCCACTAGCAATCTATGTGAGTAATAACTATTGTATTCTTGCCCACAGTCAATGAACATTCAATTGTTCTCCTCTCCCCATAGACCTCTATTAATTGTGCTAAAGATTATAATAAAGTCTTATCAGAAATTATGGCATGTTTATTGAAACTGAGCTTTCAGACCACACTCCATGGTAACCAGGGCAAAGAGACATTTTTTTCAACTAAAGTTTTTGCTATTTAATTACAGTACTTTGAAGTTTCTGCGTCTGCCCACACAGAGTTACATTCGATGTGGAGTACAGGAATAAGAATGTGAGAACATTGACATCAAAGTCATCGTTGTATTTATTTTTAAACATAACTTGAATAACTTAAAAAAAAAAAGAATTATTATTTCACTGTAGCAACTTTGAACAAAAAATTACATTTGTCCTGTTTTATCTTTCGTGTTGTGCTTTTTAGCATTTGTTGCGTTGATTCAAGTAATAGCGTAAAGGTTTGCTTGGATGTTGGTGTCTAATTCTCCACAAGATCCTAGAAGACATTTTGCAAACTGATCTGATGTAGAGGAAGTTATCATTGGTTTCTCACTTACTTGGAATTTGCTGCTGTCATGATCTGTGTCAGGCTCAGGCACTGCTGAGCCATGACAATGTGATGCCCTGGCCTATCAGGTCGTCACAGGGTATTGTGCAATCTGCCCTCTTGTGCAATATCCACCTCCTCCTTTGTTACGAGTCCCTAACCTTTGGTGTTGCCAAAACCATCTAATCAAAATCCAAGGAACACTCTGCACCACACCCACCAGACACACCAGTGGACGGCCTGAGTGGAATAGGGTCGCCCACTGGGGGGGTTGGCTAAGAGGAGGTCAGGAGTGTCAGGAGTCATTCAGAGAAAGGGAGAGTGTAGAGTTGGAGGTGAAAGTGAGAGGAGGTCAGGAGCTGGGCTCCTTGGAACTACTAGGTAGCAGACGTTGGTCTGGGCCTGGTAGGAGCTAGACCCCCGTTCGCAGGGGATCATGACAAGGGGCATGGCATTGTCGTGGAGGACAGCCGGCGGCCTTGTACCATCACCGGGCTGGGACCAGGGCATGACGTGGTACGTGGACCTAGGTCAGGGAGTAGCTTCAGGCAACCTGACATTTCGCCCGATGAGAACTGAGCCTTCAAGTTCCACTCTCCACCCACTCCAAAATCAGGGTACTAGCACAATATGACTTTCCACAAATATGGTCCAAGAAATCCCAAGGGTGAACCCTGAGAGAAAGCTCCCTCAGTTAGCCATACTGGGGAGCGGGACCCGACTAGTTTTAGGCTACAGGGACCAAACAGAAAGAAACAAGGTGCCACGGGAAAAGGTCACAGATCAACAGGCAACACCAACAGAAACGGGACACAAACGTGCTCCCCCTCAGCGGCAGCGGTGTCCAGAACTTTAGTTTACTAAAGTTGTCGGTGTCAGTGTTATGGAACTGAGTGAGTACGCAAGTGACCCTTACCTTCCCAACAGCACCTCCCTGTCACCATCACCGAGTCCAGGGGCATCCCCCCTACCCGTGGAGGGGTTAAACACCTGGTTGCCCACTCCATCGCCACCGGGTACTCCCTGCCGCAGCGGTGGTACTTCACATTACCACACACCACGGGTGGCATCACAAACTCTCAATATACCATACTCCCTGTAAATAACCCCCTTCATTCGAGTGGCCGCGGGTCCGGACATCCCTCGAGGCACCGCGGATCCGGATCCGAGCAGCTCGGCTGCTGATATGGGGGCGGCACAACATCTATCTCTTCAAAGGATTATGGCCATGGGAGGGGCTTATTCCTACCTGCCTCGTTTTGGTGGGCAGGATGCTATTTCTTTGTTCTGCCGTTACTGGAACACCGGCAGTATTAGTTCCTGCTCTGCAGCACTTGAGTCTGGCTCCCGTGAGTGTTCCCTTATCTGTCTTACCTCTCAGCTACTGTTTTGACCTGTACCCTACCCTTACTGCCTGTCTGCCTTTCACCCCCTTGACTTTCTGGTCCTTTCCCGTGACTCTCCCATCCTGTGTCCTTTTTGTTCTTGCATCTACCTGTACCATCTGTTTGTCAGCCTCTCCTGACTTCCCAGTCCTGTTTCTGTGTGTTGCTCTGATCTCCCGGCCTCTGACCTTGCTTTGTTTGTACTTGACTTCAGCTCCGCTTCTCCCTCCTGAGTTTGGCGTGACTTCTTAGTTCCCGACCTTCGACCTGCACCTGACCATATTTTGCCTCTTCCCCCTGGTTTCTCACTGACATTCTGGTACCGACTCGGTCTGCTGACTATTCTGTTGTGTTTGCGCCCTCTAGTTGGTTGGCTGCTAACTGCATCCAGTTACTGTTTCCCAAGTAAATCTCAGTGCCTCCACTAGAGCAGTATGACAGCTGCATCCAGTATGGATAATTGTGCAATTTGTTAGTTGGGCAAACTGTTGTTGCTTTGCATGGGAGGAAATGGAAAAAAAACCTATCACTCACCATCTGGTAAATAAAAATATTCTTTATTGAATGTCTATTAAAAAATTAAGATTAAAAGGATCCAAAATACATTACAATTCTGACACATTTCTGGCAGGGCACTCTTAGACATAGCACAGATTATTATAAATGATTAACTTCTATTTAAATAAGTAAAGACTAAGATGAGCGAATATACTCTGCACTCTTCGTTACTCTTGCAAATAGATACTTGCAATCAGCGTCGGACTGGCTACCGGAGGAATCTCCTGTAATACCAGGCCTGGATTCAGTTACCTGCTTTGCACTCCGGAGCTCTCACCTGCAGCCTGGTCTGATCTCAGAGTTTGCAGGACTGCACAGCGAGTGCCGAGTGATTGATTCCCCGGTGATTGAGGTTCAGTTCATAACAGCTGCGGACAGGCCAGGCTACAATCCGGAGTTCAGGTGAGAGCACCGGAGATCAGGCCGGGATGTCTGCAGCTGTCATGAACTGAACCGCAATCGCCGGAGAATCTATCACTCAGCACTCGCGGTACAGTCTAGGCTGCACTCTGGAGCTCAGGTGAGAGCTCCGGAGTGCAATGCAGGTAACTGAATCCAGGCCTGGTATTACAGGGGATACCTCCGGTAGCCAGTCCGACGCTGCTTGCAATATCAGTTACTCGCTGAGTATTTTGGTATTTGCTTCGTGAGATTAAGACCCCTCCCCAGCATGTTTGGTGCCTGATTTTCAGCTACTAAACATGATGAGATTGTCTACCAATCACAGTAATGTTCTAGCCATCTTTGCTACTGGCATTACTGTGATTGGGAGATGCAGTGAAAAAAAAATCACTTACTGAGATTCCCTGCAGCTGTCACACTACTTCCTGGTCCACTCATTAGATCTCACACATATACACTGCTTTGCCTGCCCATCGCCTCTGCTGGCGTTTGTGATTGGCTGCAGCCAGACTGCCGGTGTGCTGGTGTCTCTGATTGGCTGCCCTCACAAAAGCTGCCTTGGTCCCCTAATAGAGTGTAAAAATAAATAAATTAATTAAAATATTTTCACAGGGTCCCCCGTATATTGGAGGTGTACCTCCCCCGTGCCAGCAGCCGAGCCGCTTGGATCCAGAACCGCAGTGGCTCAAGGGGTTTCCGGACCAGGGGGTTTGTGCGGACACTTGAGGTTGAAAAGGGGAGTATGTGCGTGGTAAGGTGGGATACTACCGCTGCTGTTGGGGAAAGGGGGAGCCTGGTGGCGATGGTATGGCAGCAAGGTGTTTAACCCCTCCGTAGGTAGGAGGTTTGTGCCCCGGGGCCCGGTGTTGGTGGTGCAGGAGTAGGGTGCCGTTGGGAAAAGGAAGGGTTTCTGCGGACTCACTCAGTCCAAGAATACTGACACCGACAGCTTGTAAACCAGAATTTTGAGCACCGCTGCAGCAAGGAGGGAGCATGCTTGGGTCCGTGCCCTTGGTGTTGCTTGTTAGCCTGTGGCCTTTTCCGTGGCACCTTGTTCACTGTTTGGACCCTGTAGTGTGGAACTAGTCGGGTCCCGCTCACCCGTATGGCTAATGGAATGAGCTTTCTCTCAGGGTTCACACTAGGGAATTGGTGGACTGTGTCAGAGAAAGTCCTATCCCATCGGTGCGCTAGTACCTTGATTTTGGAGCGGGTGAGGAATGAATCTTGAAGGCTTCACCCCCGTCGGGTAAATTACCAGGACGCTTGAAGCTACTTCCCAGCCTAGGGTCTGCGTACCCAGTCGTGCCCTGGCCCCTGCCCGGAGATGGCTCAAGGCCGCCGGATGCCCTCCTCGGCAATCCATGCCCCTTGACACGATCCACTGCGACTGGGATTCCAGCTCTTACCAGGCCCAGACCAACGTCTGCCACCTAGTACTGAATGAGCCCTACTCCAACCCGGTGACCTCTCCCTCTCAGAGAGTCACCACTCTACCTCCTACTCCTTCCACTCCTTTTTCAGTTCTCCTTTCATTTTTTTAACCTTCCCCTACCAACCTCCCAAGTGGACAGCCCTATTCCCTTCAGGCCCCCAATGGTGTGTCTGGTGGGTGTGGTGTAAAGTGTTTCTAGGGTTTTGATTGGCTAAGCTCTTAGCAACAACAAAGGACCAGGACCCGTAACCAAGGAGGGTTAGATACTGTGCAGAAGGGCAGATTGCATAATACCATGTGACGACCTGATAGGCCAGGGCGTCACAATACCAGGACAGATAAAGCATATGGCTACAGGCTGCAGCTCCCACCCATGTGCGTTATCTTGGCTGTGTATCAAAATAAGAGTGACTTCATGCAGCTTTATTTTACATTTTTGAAAAAAATAATTAAAAAGTGTGTTTCCCCCCCAATTTTGACTTCCAGCCAAGATAAAACCAACAGCTGGGGTCTTGTATTCTCAGGCTGGGGAGTTCCATGGTTCTTGCCCTCCCAGGCTATAAATATCAGCCCAAAGCCACCCAGAAGTGTTGCATCTATTAGATGTGACAATCCCAGTGCTTTGCCCAGCTCATCCCCATTGTCCTGGTGCGGTAGCAATCGGGGTAATATAAGGGGTTATTGACAGCCATGATTTATCGGAGCTCACAGCCACCGGGTCTCGTGCCAGCTGTCAACTTGATAACTATAAAGGAGCTTTTAAGAGTTTAAGAGCGCATTTAAGAGAGCTTGTAATGTTCCTTGACTTCCCAGCTGCTGGGATAAAAGGAGGCTGTGGACCTTTACTAAAATTCAAAGCCTCCAGGTGTCCCAAGAGCTGAGAACTTCAAGAAACATAAAGGCTCTCTTAAAGGCTCTTTAAAGGTTTCCAGGCCTCACAACTGCTGGGAGACCAGATGGCTGTGAGCTTCGGTAGCCTTTGAGAGAACTTTAATGTTCCTTGACTTCTGTGCCTTCCACTTTTTCCAGTCTGCAGGTACGCACTGACTCTCCCCTCTGACTTCTGTGTCTCCCGACACCCATGACCGCTTGCACGCACTGTCGCCTAGGTGATGCTGCTGGCCTGTGTGTTACTGATTGGAAGCAGTAAGTCCTCACCTGAGGTGAGAAGTCTACCAGCGTGTGTGCCGACACTCTCTGAATATGGGGACTGGAAGGTAATCATCCAGCCAACCAATGTATTTAACCAGTCAAACATGCCCCTCTTCTACATATCCCTGAAGGATAAAGAAACGCACGTTGGGGCTGAGGGACGCTGGAGCGGATTCATATTCATGTCTACATTGCACACTGGCACTTTCTAAGGTGCAGTCTTGATGTTGCCCAATTACCTCTGACATCCAGTCACTGAATTGTTGAATTGAATTCTATTTACATCCATGTTTACATTGCACACTGGCACTGTGTAAGGCCTCTTTCACATGTACGTGTCTCCGGTACGTGTTTGGCAGTTTTCTTATGTACCGGAGACACGTACACACGTAGACCTATGTATTCCTATGGTTTTGGACACACGTAAGTATTTGTGCACGGAACGTGTGTCCGTTCCGTACTTACGTGTGTCCGTGTGTTTCTCACGCCGACATGCCCGTTTTCTCTCTGGCATCACGAGTGTCACACGGAACGCAAACGTGTCACATGTAATGCAAACGGACCACACGGATGTGTTCCATGTGACACGCTCTGGAGAAAAGACATGTGTCTGTGAGAAAAAAAAACAAAACATTACTTACCTTCTCCCGCACTGCAGTCTCTGCCGTTGCTGTCACTTGCTGCCGACCGCCGCTCATTACGCTCATTGAATATTCACTTCACTGCAGCTGGAAGCTGCAGCAGCGGGGAGTAGGTAGGACTGGAGACCGTAGATCAGCACCACGGACAGCGACGCCAGGGACAGGTGAGTAGAAAGTTCCCGTTCTCCATGTGTTATCATGGATAACACACGGAGAACACTCATAGCCCATAAACACGGCTCACGGAGGGCAAAACGCACCTCTGACACGTTTGTGAAAAATGTGCGTGGTTTTTCACGAACGTGTGAAAGAGGCCTAAGGTACAGTCCTGATGTTGCCCTGTTGCTTATGACATCCAGTCATTGATCCAGTTAATCAGCGCCATATTGGTAGGGGGGAGGGATTTTGTTATCTATAAAAGAAGCACTTGACAGCCAGCTATTATGCCGGCACATTATCAAAATGCTCTCATGTGTTGAAATTCTGGTAAATACACCAGAGTACTGGGAAAGGTACATAACAATTTTTTGTTGCTAAACCACAGTAATCAACCTAACATATGTCACCCAGCAGAAGACAATGAAATACTATATTAAATATATTAATTAACTTTTAGACTGGGAACTGCGGTATAATAATATACATTATCAAAAACAACAGATTATCCTCGATAATACCAATCCTTATATATATATTATCTTATCATACAGTCAATCATAGACTGCTTAGTAAATAGCCTAGTTGGACCATTGGGAGCATCATGATGACATCTCTATTGCTGCCCATGAGAACTGAGTAATATATGGTTTATAGAATTTGATACCACTCTTCATGTAGCTTATTGTGGTTCTATCTGTTGTGGTTACATTATAGATTTGGTATAATTTTATAGCCCACTTCAGCATTTATTTCAAATTTTAGGTATGCACAGTTATGTATATTTGTTGGTGTCCATCACAGGACACTATGGGATCAAAATTTTGGATATATTAATAAAAGATATATTTTATATTGAGCTTCAATATTCCACATTATAAGACACATTTTTTCCCCCAAAACTGGGGGTAAAATGGTGGTGCTTCTTACAATCTGGATAAGGCTTACCGGGGCGGCAGTGGTGGAGCGAAGTCGTAAAAGGCAGGGTCAATGATACAGTGGGCTGGCTCAGGAGGGTTGCAGGACAGGGTGTCTGTTATCTGCAGTCAACTGTGGACAATGTTACTTTATAAACAAGCACCTGACTTCTTGCAGAGCCAGCCATAAAAGGTCTGGAGTGATGATATCAGAGAAGTTTACTTGGCTATATGAGAAACCTGGTGTGGATGTAGCGCCCCTGAGCTACTCAGGGCACTACAAGGAACTGCATCCTCTTGGGGATGCAGGACCTACCCCCTGGGACCTGGAGTACCAGTGCCGATACCACCAAAGCACAACCAAAATCTTAGTTCTCCACACTGGTTAATCAAGTAATGGGATGGTTGCCTAGAGGTAGGAACGAGTCCTGGGAATAGCCAGCCTGGTGGGAGGGGACGTGCAGAACAGTGGCACACAGAGAGATTTGCGGATGTGCTCGAGCTGGGTCCGTGCAACGGTGACTCAAGGATAAAGGAGAGAGGTCGCCAAGGCGGGTACGGACAAGTACCTCTGGGACCAGAGTATGCACGGGGCACAGGGCCCTAGATCAGGCACCAGTTCTACACGGCTTGATAATCACCTGCATGGTGAGGACACCTTCATGGACTTCACCGAACCAAATAATCCGGGGGCATCAGCAGTAAACTAGGATCGGGGTTCGGACACTTAGCTCCCTACAGGGTCCGCACTGCCCGCTGCACGGAGAAGGAGACTAGTAGCCCAAAAGGGACAGTCGGGCCCCAAATGCTGGACCCAACCAACAGAGAGTGCCAGGGAAAGAGCAACCTGGGTCATTACATTGGCACTGCTACTCCATGGGACCTGAACCAGTCATTTATGGGTCGGAGTAAGTAGAGAATGTTCATTACAACCATATGTGTTCTCCGTTATTGCCCTTCACATCTCCCAGGCACGGCTCTTCCTGTAGAGGGCCAATATCATTGCTGCAACCACCACCAGCTCTGGGAGTACTCACATTAAGCAGCAACGGTTCTACACACTTAACCGCAATCCGCAGGTGGCGTCACGTACACTAACTTTCATCCCTACTTTAAAAAATGTCCTTTATACAAGAGAAGCCCCAGGGCATGGAACTGGGCAATGGCCACCACAGTGACATTTCCATTTGCAACCGCCCAGGACCGAGTACCCCCTTCCCTGGGCGACACATGGACTACTTGAAAGGGTGGTGGCCATAGGAGGAAGGAGCTTCAAACTTTGTGGGAACAGTCTGATCGAGCCTCTGTGTGTTGCGGGCGGAGGAGGGGACGCTGCGCTCACCCACTGCTCGGGTCCGGCTGCTGCTGCTGCTCGCTCGGTGGCTAGAGCGGTGGGCCGGATCCCGGGGACTCGAGCGGCGCTCCTCGCCCGTGAGTGAAAAGGGGGTGGTTTGGTTTAGGGATATTGTCCGTGACGCCACCCACGGTTGTGGTGAGGTTGTGACACCACCGCTGCTCTGGACGGGGATCCCGGGAGCGGTGACAGGGAGCAGCTTGGATGTTGTTTTCTCTCCTCCGTGGGTAGGGGGGTTGGTTGTCCCGGGGCCCGGTGAGGGAGGGATGACAGGCGGGTTACGGGGCCTGGTGAGGTGCAGGGTCGCAGGGGCAGCGCTGTGCTGCACGGCACGGTGGTACTCACTCAGCCAGTAATTCACACGGAGTCTCTGGTCAAACAAACGGCTGGATGGACGGGTTCCACAGACGGCTGCGGTTGTTCTCCTCTCGGTAGGTTGATGGTGACAGCCTTTCCCTGCACCTGTGTTGTGTTTGCGGTTCCAATGCCTTCCCACCGGTAACCCGCTCCCCAGCTTGGATGGATGCTGAAGGAGCCCCTTTTGCCCGCAGGCTCTGGCCCTGGGAACTGTAGCCTTGGCGGTGACTGTGTTTCCCTTTACGGTGTGAGCTGTTGCCTTCAATCGGGTCTTGACTGCTGGGAAACCCCGGAGGTTCCCTTCGCTAATGGATTTGACCAGTTTTACGGCAACTCCTAGCCTGGTCGGGGTCCGTAAGCCCTGCCGGATGGTGCTGGCTTCTCTTTGCTCTCCGATTCGGTGCCGTTGGGCAACCGCCCGTCCACGGTCCGTACGGTTCGCTCCAATCAGCCTCTCCTGCAGACGGTCACCACCGTCTGCCAACATTGCTGTATGTACACGGTCAGTCTCCTCTACTACCACTTCACTCTCCAAAACTGATCTGCTCTGACTCCTTTTCCCGCCTTCAGGACTGTGAACTCCTCGGTGGGTGGGGCCAACCGCCTGGCCCACCCCCTGGTGTGGACATCAGCCCCTGGAGGGAGGCAACAAGGATTTTTGTGTTTGACTTCAGTGTGCCTAACCGGGGTGTGGGGTGTGTTGTTGTAGTTCTGTGATGACCTGGCTTGTCCAGGGCGCCACATGTGCACAATGAGAGGTCTACAAAGACAGGGTTTGACCAGTTTCATAGCTGCATATTATATGTTATATTTATGGAAAAACCTTTAATCAAAACACATGATATCTGAAATCAAAACAATATCAAATCTGTGGCTTTTAATAGGACAACCATTAAACCTATTGAATTACCTTAACTGCTTGAATACAAAATTGTTAAAGGGGTTATCCGGCTTCTTTTGACTTTTTTTCATTATTACTAGTGATGAGCGAGTACTAAAAAGCTCGGGTGCTCGAAGCTCGGGCCGAGCCTCCCAAGATACTCGTGTACTCGGCCCGAGCACCGAGCCCAATGTTATCCTATGGGAGACCCGAGTATTTTTGTGAAATGACCCCCCGGCAGCATGTAGAAACCCTAAAAATGTCACAAAAGTCTCAGAAGAGTGCTCAAATGACATGGCATCAGCATGGGGAAGACCCCTTGAAGCATTTATCACTCAAAAGTCACAGCTGTGAACAATTTTGTCCAAGTTTTACGCCATTTTTACGGACTCACCAGAAAACCTTCCAAAATGACACCAAAATGAATTTTCATGGCGGAAATGTTAAGGGCACATACCCAATAGTGAGATAGAGCTAATGTATGTTACTTTTTGAGATTAATACATGAAAGATTTTACATGAAAACCTTGTGTGGCACTCCGATGTCCAAAACGCACGTTTTGTGCTTTTTACTAGCGATGTCGGTCATTTTTTTTTTTTTTATTCTATCTCCCTCAGTCCGTCGGTCTGTCTCTCTCTGTCTTGTCTGTCCCCCTCTCACAGTCTGTCGGTCAGTTCCCCCCCCCTCTCTCTTACTTACCGTTCCCCGATCACTGCCGCGGCGCTGCACAGCTGTTCAAACTCCGGTGGCTTTTCCTCTTTTGAAAAAGCCGGCCGCTCATTAATCAATCTCCTATTCCCTGCTGTCCTGCTTTTCGGCGCCTATGATTGGTTGCAGTGAGACACGCTCCCACACTGAGTGACAGCTGTCTCACTGCACCCAATCACAGCAGCCGGTGTGTGTATACTGTGCAGTGAAATAAATAATTAAATAATTAAAAAAAACGGCGTGCGGTCCCCCCAATTTTAATACCAGCCAGATAAAGCCATACGGCTGAAGGCTGGTATTCTCAGGATGGGGAGCTCCACGTTATGGGGAGCCCCCCACCCTAACAATATCAGTCAGCAGCCGCCCAGAATTGCCGCATACATTAGATGCGACAGTTCTGGGGCTGTACCCGGCTCTTCCCGATTTACCCTGGTGCTTTGGCAAATCGGGGTAATAAGGAGTTAATGGCAGCCCATAGCTGCCACTAAATCCTAGATTAATCATGTCAGGTGTGTCCCCGAGATTCCTTCCATGATTAATCTGTAAATTACAGTTAAAAAACACACACACCCGAAAAATCCTTTATTAGAAATAAAAAACACTAACAAAGTCCCTCATTACCAATTTATTAACCCCGACAAACCCTCCATGTCCGGCGTACTCCACAGTCCTCCAGCGTCGCGTCCAGCTCTGCTGCATGGAAGTGACAGGAGCTGCAGAATACACCGTCGCTCCGGTCACCTCCACGCAGCTAATGAGATGAGTATAGCAATCAGCTGAGCTGTCACTGAGGTTACCTGGATCCAGCGGTGGATGCAGCGGTGGCCGCGGGTAACCTCAGTGACAGCTCAGCTGATCGCGCTACTCACCGCCGCTCCAGTCAGCTCCATGCACCAACTGAGGTGAGTATAGCGATCAGCTGCTGTCACTGAGGTTAATCGCGGCCACCGCTGGATCCAGCAGTGGCCGGGAGTTACCTGACTGACAGCAGCTGATCGCGCTATTCCCTTCATTAGCTGCGTGGAGGTGACCGGAGCGGCGGTGTCTTCTGCAGCTCCTGTCACTTCCATGCAGCAGAGCTGGACGCGACGCTGGAGGACTGTGGAGTACGCCGGACATGGAGGGTTTGTCGGGGTTAATAAATTGGTAATGAGGGACTTTGTTAGTGTTTTTTATTTCTAATAAAGGATTTTTCGGGTGTGTGTGTTTTTTAACTGTAATTTACAGATTAATCATGGAAGGAATCTCGGGGAGACGCCTGACATGATTAATCTAGGATTTAGTGGCAGCTATGGGCTGCCATTAACTCCTTATTACCCCGATTTGCCAACGCACTAGGGTAAATCGGGAAGAGCCGGGTACAGCCCCAGAACTGTCGCATATAATGGATGCGGCCATTCTGGGCGGCTGCTGGCTGATATTGTTAGGCTGGGGGGCTCCCCATAACGTGGAGCTCCCCATCCTGAGAATACCAGCCTTCAGCTGTATGGCTTTATCTGGCTGGTATTAAAATTGGGGGGACCGCACGCCGTTTTTTTTAATTATTTATTTATTTATTTTACTGCACAGTATAGACCCGCCCACCGGCTGCTGTGATTGGGTGCAGTGTGACACCTGTCACTCAGCGTGGGGGCGTGTCTCACTGCAACCAATCATAGGCGCCTGTGGGCGTGGAAAGCAGGGAATATGAGATGGCTGTGTACAGAGCACAGCGCGCCGGCCGGTATAAAGGCTCGGTCACGCTGTGCAGGCCAGCCAATCACTGCAATTCCACAACTAAGAGGGCTGTGGCATTGCAGTGGTCTGCCAGCCAATCCCTGCATGAGGGCTGGCTCTCAAAAGAGCGCCAACATGCAGAAATGAAGACCACGAGTAAAGCACGAGTATTGCAAAATTACTCGGTACCCGCCGAGTAGCCCGAGTACAGTGATACTCGTGCGAGTACCGAGTAGTAACAAGCATGCTCGCTCATCACTAATTATTACACTATTGGGCTACATTGGGGCAGGTAAGTGGATAGAGACCACTTACCTGCCCCGCTGTCAGCCCCTCTCCCCCGGCTCAGAGCGGTCATGTGACCCCTCCTGCCGCGATTTTGCTGCTTCCGGCCTTTGCACGTCTACATGGGCAGAGCCATGTTGACATGCAAATCTGGAACAGCATGTCACCTCCCTGCTGGGCTGTACAGTGTTTGGAGTAAACGCCCCCGTTCCCTGCCCCCTCCCACACATTCCCCCCGCACCCCGTACTCTGCCCACAACCTCCCACACACTCCGTAGTCTCCCTCCTCCGCCTCCTGTGCCCAGCTACGTGCGCCCTGAATTGCAGCCGAGTCAGTGTCCAGTTCAATAAGGCAAGGAACACTTGTTGCCCGATACACTGCCAGCGCTGTGTCCCCAGCGCTTTATTATGTTTACTGCCTGACGCCCTGGGAACTGTTCCCCCCCCATTTCACCCCCCCCCCCCCTCCCCCCCCCTGTCAGTGTTTGCCCCCCTCTGCAGTATAAGCTGCCTCTCATTCTCAGCCTGCATTGCGTGCATCCGCGGGGATGACGAGCGCTGCTTCACTGCCCGTGCAGTCTGTGTCCCGCTCCCTGCCAGCCCCGCAGCTGCCCGCACTGCAATGTCAGTGTCTGCCCGCAGTATCTGCAGCTTCTCACGCCGCGGGGCTGGCAGGGAGCGGGACACTGACGCTCTCCCGCTGTGATGCACAGATCGCTGTGTGTGACAGCGAGAGAGCGACGAAATGAAGCCAGCAGGAGCCGGCATCAGGCAGCTGCGGAAAGCTGTAACCAAGGTAAACATCGGGTAACCAAGGTGGTTATCCGATATTTACCTTAGTTACCAGCCTCCGCCGCTCTCGCTGCCAGCGCCGGCTCCTGCTCTGTGCACATGTAGCTGCAGTACACATCGGGTTAATTAACCCGATGTGTACTGTAGCTAGGAGAGCAGGGAGCCAGCGCCCAGTGTGCGCGGCTCCCTGCTCTCTGCACATGTAGCTGCAGGTTAGATTAGATGACATAATTACCTGCAGTAACGATCTCCTGCCTCCTGACGTCACCGCGGTCACTGCGTTCTCTGCCCGTCTCGCGGGCGGCCCGAGACTGTCACTAGCAGTGACGTCACGGGCTCTCGCGATACTGCGTAGAACGCGGCGGGCATAGAAGTCAGTGACAGCGCTGATGTCAGGAGAGCATGAGATCGTTACTGCAGGTAATGAACTCATCTAACCTCCTGACGGCAGCGCTCGGCATCCCCTGCAGTGACCTGGGCTGACCTATTGATGTTAGCTCAGGTCACTGCACGGCTCTCCCAGCCAATGGGGAACATTTTGTTCTTCATTGACTGGGAGTCTCATTGACTATGGTATGGATCGCCGTGCGACACCGTTATTGGATTACGCCGGACCCGGATTTGATTGTTCTTGTCAATAAATTGTTGAAAGAGGGAATGTGGGGAGTGTTTTTTCAAATAAAAATTTTTTGGTTGTCTATTTTTTATTTCTTACTGACTGGGTTGGTGATGTCGGGTATTTGATAGACGCCTGACCTCACCAACCCCAGGGCTTGATGCCAGGTGACATTACACATCTGGCATCAACCCCATATATTACCCCGTTTGCCAACGCACCAGGGCGCGGGATGAGCTGGGGCAAAGCGCCAGGATTGGCACGTCCAATGGATGCGCCACTTCTGGGGCAGCTGTAGCCTGCTATTTTTAGGCTGGGGAGTGTCCAATAACGGTGGACCTCCCTAGTCTGAGAATAACAGACCACAGCTGTCCGCTTTACCTTGGCTGGTGATCCAATTTTTGGGGGACCCCACGTTTTTTGTTTTTAATTATTTATTTAATTTTAAATAACAGCGTGGGGTGCCCTCTGTTTTGGATTACCAGCCAAGGTGAAGCTGCCAGCTGTGGTCTGCAGGCTGCAGCCGTCTGCTTTACCATAGCTGGCTACAAAAGATAAGGGGGACCTCACGTCGTTTTTTTTTTTTTATTAATTCTTTATTTATTGGCTAAATACAAGGCTAAGCACCCCTTAGTGCCACATGAAAGGCACTAAAGGTGGCTTTACACACTGCAACATCGCAAACGACATCGCTGTAACGTCACCGGTTTTGTGACGTTACAGCGACCTCCCCAGCGACATTGCAGTGTGTGAAACACATCAGCGACCTGGCCTCTGCTGTGAAGTTGTGATCGCTAGAAATCGTTCAGGACCATTCTTTGTTCCTTTTGTTTCCCGCTGTGCAGCAAAGTCTCAGTGTGTAAAGGGGACTTTACAGCGACCACGCGGCTCTGTCTGTGTAGCGTCATGATTAGCGGTCACCTGTGAAGGATTCACCGGTGACCGCTAATCCCTCGAGTGACTGAAGTTTCCCCCCCTCTCTCATACTCAACGATCCCCGATCCCCGGCTCTGCACGGCATTCACACTGCTCCAGCGGCTTTTCCTTTTTAGAAAAAGGCGGCCGCTCATTAAACAATCTCGTATTCCCTGCTTTTCCCCGCCCACAGGCGCCTATGATTGGTTGCAGTGAGACACGCCCCCACGCTGAGTGACAGGTGTCTCACTGCACCCAATCACAGCAGCCGGTGGGCGTGTCTATACTGTGCAGTAAAATAAATAAATAAATAATTAAAAAATCCGGCGTGAGGTCCCCCCTATTTTAATACCAGCCAGATAAAGCCATAAGGCTGAAGGCTGGTATTCTCAGGATGGGTAGCCCCACGTTATGGGGAGCCCCCCAGCCTAACAATATCAGCCAGCGCCGCTCAGAATTGCCGCATACATTAGATGCGACAGTTCTGGGACTGTACCCGGCTATTCCCGATTTGCCCTGTTGCATTGGCAAATCGGGGTAATAAGGACTTATTGGCAGCCCATAGCTGCCAATAAGTCCTAGATTAATCATGTCAGGCGTCTGACCGAGATACCTTCCGTGATTAATCTGTAAATTACAGTTAAAAAACACACACACCCGAAAAATCCTTTATTAGAAATAAAAAACACTAACAAATTCCCTCATTACCAATTTATTACCCACAACAAAGCCCTCCTTGTCCGGCGTAATCCACGTTCCTCCAGCGTCGCATCCAGCTCTGCTGCATGCAGGTGACAGGAGCTGCATAATACACCGCCGCTACGGTCACCTCCACGCAGCTAATGAAGACAGCCGCGCGATCGGCTGAGCTGTCACTGAGGTTACCTGGATCCAGCGGTGGCCGCGGGTAACCTCAGTGACAGCTCAGCTGATCGCGCTACTCAGCCGCCGCTCCTGTCAGCTCCACACAGCAAATGAGGTGAGTATCGCGATCAGCTGAGCTGTCACTGAGGTTACCCGCGGCCACCGCTGGATCCACCGTGTGTGTGTGTATGTCCGCTAAAGGAATCCGCTCTCATTTACAATAACGTTTTTTTGCACAGATGACCCATGTGACCCAGGGAACGTCGTAGACTACGGTTTCACATGAAAATTGAACCCTGCGCTTTACAGTCACTCTCCAAAAAACATGACTCCATTAAAGTGAATGGAGCCTGGAACTACAGTTTATTAATCTCAGCTGTGATTGGTTACTATAGTATCAAAGGACAGTGTTAGTATAAGAGGTAATAAGATGTCAGTGGGGAGACGGATAGAGAGAGACAGACAGGGAAAGAAAAGAGACGGAAAGCTAGAGACAGACAGAGACAGACGGTGAACGAGACAGACGGTGAACGAGACAGACGGTGAACGAGACAGACGGTGAATGAGACAGACGGTGAACGAGACAGATGGTGAACGAGACAGACGGTGAACGAGACAGACGGTGAACGAGACAGACAGAAACAGAGAGTGCAGTACAGAGGGTGCGATATAGGGACATCATGCACACAGTGCTGACTCTCAGAGCTCACATAAACAGGGTGAAAGATGGAGCAGGGAGCTTATGATTCCTTCTTGTTTTCAACTGTATGTGCATCCACAATGTTGATGCCATTGAAAGAGTGATGCTGTGAGGGAAGGGTGGCTATTACCAGTGCGGAAATGAAAGCCACCTCACAGACTTGCATCATGCTAGTAGTGACATAGGCATGCTGTGATGTATGACAGCATGACCAAAATACCATGTAGCCCAAGGAAAAAATAGTGGTCGAGATTTTTCACAAAAATCTGCAGTAACTATATTTTATTGCAGATGATGATGATTATTATTATTACAATTGTCTCTCCAGTAAAGGAGACAAACTCTAGCACAGCGCCACCTATTGGAAGTAGCGATCCTAAAAGTCACAAGTGGATTTTCGACAATCCTTTGCAATATGACTCAGGATATATAAGCCAGATCAGAATCCCAATTTGCAGACACGGTGTTTCGGGGTGCTTGCCCCTCGTCAGTGCAAAGTATGGGGGTGTCTGATCTGGCTCATGAGAAAGCTATGTGGGGACCACGGGGGAACACTATTCTCCTTAAGGAGACTTTGCAAGCCAGTCTGGCTGCCAGGTAAGGGGACTTATAGCTGCAATGCCCCTCTGGGAAATATTCAAATTGTCTCTCCAGTAAAGGAGACAAACTCTAGCACAGCGCCACCTATTGGAAGTAGCGATCCTAAAAGTCACAAGTGGATTTTCGACAATCCTTTGCAATATGACTCAGGATATATAAGCCAGATCAGAATCCCAATTTGCAGACACGGTGTTTCGGGGTGCTTGCCCCTCGTCAGTGCAAAGTATGGGGGTGTCTGATCTGGCTCATGAGAAAGCTATGTGGGGACCACGGGGGAACACTATTCTCCTTAAGGAGACTTTGCAAGCCAGTCTGGCTGCCAGGTAAGGGGACTTATAGCTGCAATGCCCCTCTGGGAAATATTCAAATTGTCTCTCCAGTAAAGGAGACAAACTCTAGCACAGCGCCACCTATTGGAAGTGGCGATCCTAAAAGTCACAAGTGGATTTTCGACAATCCTTTGCAATATGACTCAGGATATATAAGCCAGATCAGAATCCCAATTTGCAGACACGGTGTTTCGGGGTGCTTGCCCCTCGTCAGTGCAAAGTATGGGGGTGTCTGATCTGGCTCATGAGAAAGCTATGTGGGGACCACGGGGGAACACTATTCTCCTTAAGGAGACTTTGCAAGCCAGTCTGGCTGCCAGGTAAGGGGACTTATAGCTGCAATGCCCCTCTGGGAAATATTCAAATTGTCTCTCCAGTAAAGGAGACAAACTCTAGCACAGCGCCACCTATTGGAAGTAGCGATCCTAAAAGTCACAAGTGGATTTTCGACAATCCTTTGCAATATGACTCAGGATATATAAGCCAGATCAGAATCCCAATTTGCAGACACGGTGTTTCGGGGTGCTTGCCCCTCGTCAGTGCAAAGTATGGGGGTGTCTGATCTGGCTCATGAGAAAGCTATGTGGGGACCACGGGGGAACACTATTCTCCTTAAGGAGACTTTGCAAGCCAGTCTGGCTGCCAGGTAAGGGGACTTATAGCTGCAATGCCCCTCTGGGAAATATTCAAATTGTCTCTCCAGTAAAGGAGACAAACTCTAGCACAGCGCCACCTATTGGAAGTAGCGATCCTAAAAGTCACAAGTGGATTTTCGACAATCCTTTGCAATATGACTCAGGATATATAAGCCAGATCAGAATCCCAATTTGCAGACACGGTGTTTCGGGGTGCTTGCCCCTCGTCAGTGCAAAGTATGGGGGTGTCTGATCTGGCTCATGAGAAAGCTATGTGGGGACCACGGGGGAACACTATTCTCCTTAAGGAGACTTTGCAAGCCAGTCTGGCTGCCAGGTAAGGGGACTTATAGCTGCAATGCCCCTCTGGGAAATATTCAAATTGTCTCTCCAGTAAAGGAGACAAACTCTAGCACAGCGCCACCTATTGGAAGTAGCGATCCTAAAAGTCACAAGTGGATTTTCGACAATCCTTTGCAATATGACTCAGGATATATAAGCCAGATCAGAATCCCAATTTGCAGACACGGTGTTTCGGGGTGCTTGCCCCTCGTCAGTGCAAAGTATGGGGGTGTCTGATCTGGCTCATGAGAAAGCTATGTGGGGACCACGGGGGAACACTATTCTCCTTAAGGAGACTTTGCAAGCCAGTCTGGCTGCCAGGTAAGGGGACTTATAGCTGCAATGCCCCTCTGGGAAATATTCAAATTGTCTCTCCAGTAAAGGAGACAAACTCTAGCACAGCGCCACCTATTGGAAGTAGCGATCCTAAAAGTCACAAGTGGATTTTCGACAATCCTTTGCAATATTAATATTATTACCGCACTATATCTTGCTTGCTGCTACACAGTGTAGATATGTGAATCCTCACATCACATGCAGCAGACACAGTTGTCGACAGTCAGAATGAATGGTAATGTGACCACTCGTATGCAAGCTGTACACTCCACATTTTGAGCCCAATGTGTCAATTCATATAGTGACACATAGAGGGATAAGCCTGGAGAATCTATGTGTGTGTATATATATATATATATATATATATATATATATATATATATATAATGTATATGTATACACATAACTATATGACACAAACCACGCACACACACACACATGTACCATACATACATGGCGTATATATCTACTATAGACTCACATTGGGTGCTATATATAGTCTGCCTTACACAGTATTCATTTATCTATAAGGGGTGAGGAACATGTAACAACTCTTTCTGTTACCATTGTTGATGGGATGTGAGCTGATTGCTGTGTCACAGATGAGAGAAGCTGGATCTCTGCTCTGTCACATGCTGAGAGGTCAGGTGCTGGGCAGAATACTGACAGCCATTGAATGTGCAGAGGGAGGGCAGGGGGCGTTCCTGTACACTGAGGCCGGGCAGGGGGCGTTCCTGTACACTGAGGCCGGGCAGGGGGCGTTCCTGTACACTGAGGCCGGGCAGGGGGCGTTCCTGTACACTGAGGCCGGGCAGGGGGCGTTCCTGTACACTGAGGCCGGGCAGGGGGCGTTCCTGTACACTGAGGCCGGGCAGGGGGCGTTCCTGTACACTGAGGCTGGGCAGGGGGCATTCTTGTACACTGAGGCCGGGCAGGGGGCGTTCCTGTACACTGAGGCTGGGCAGGGGGCGTTCCTGTACACTGAGGCCGGGCAGGGGGCGTTCCTGTACACTGAGGCTGGGCAGGGGGCGTTCCTGGACACTGAGGCCGGGCAGGGGGCATTCCTGTACACTGAGGCCGGGCAGGGGGCGTTCCTGTACACTGAGGCCGGGCAGGGGGCGTTCCTGTACACTGAGGCTGGGCAGGGGGCGTTCCTGTACACTGAGGCCGGGCAGGGGGCGTTCCTGTACACTGAGGCTGGGCAGGGGGCGTTCCTGTACACTGAGGCCGGGCAGGGGGCGTTCCTGTACACTGAGGCTGGGCAGGGGGCGTTCCTGTACACTGAGGCTGGGCAGGGGGCGTTCCTGTACACTGAGGCTGGGCAGGGGGCGTTCCTGTACACTGAGGCCGGGCAGGGGGCGTTCCTGTACACTGAGGCTGGGCGGTGACAGCTCTGACTGAGGTTTGGCAACCAAGAATACAGGAAATTGTCATGTTTGTTGGAGCTAAATGTAAACAAGAGCTGCAGGGAATAAAGTGTGAATTCAAGAGAAACAAAAGTTAGAAAACAGAAAATAACAATGTAGGGGTGATTTATATGACAATACAGCACAGATTAGCTTACAATTTTTTTTGGAGTGTATGTCGGATAACTCCTTTAAGTGATAAAATCCAACTCTGCTAAACCTGCCGGTAATATATGTGTAAAATAGAAAGGTTTTGTCGAACATAACCTGTTAAAATCATAAAAGTCCTTCACAAACCTCAGCTCTGCAGAAATAGTTTTTTTTCTCATAATTTGGCTGCTTAAAAGGTGATTAGTGAGGACTATAAAAACTCTATGGTCAGTAATTGGCCTGCTGAAAGAGAAGAAAAGATGAATACACGGCTTAAATGTGAGCTATTAAAGAGGGGGAAAGTGCTATGTAAATGTAAAGGTGTAACCTCCATCTAATAGAGCCATAAGGTCATAATAAGAAGCAAAAAGAAAGGATTTTTCACTATTTAAGTTTTTACTAGAAATCTCAGCAGTATACACATAACACTTGTCCAATTAAACAGTGCCCATGGCAAATAGTTTAATCTTAAAGCCAAGAGATGAAACAAATGACTAAAACTTCTTGTGTGTTCACTGTTAACAGTTTTTTTGGACCTGTTACTAGGCAAGCCATAAAGAACTGACTTTACTTTAGAAAGTTATTTTTTTAACGAAACAAGATCCATTACTCATTTTCTAAAACGGATCTAAAGGAGACCATGTAACATGATAAACAGCAATTGTCAGCACGAATCTCTTCTCCCACTCTTGACATACCGAGAGCAATACCGCAGAAGAAATGCTAGCACAGGCCTCCTGTATCCGTTGTTTCAGGTGCTCCCCATCCTGGATGCTGGATCTGTGGTATTGCTCTCGGTGTGTCAAGAGTGGGAGAAGATAATCGCGTTGACAATTCTACACAATAGGCAGCACTTTGAGCACATCCTTTAATGTGTTACTGTCGTTGTTCCATGTCACAAACGTGTCGATAACTCGATAATGAATAAAGCTACGTTAAAAAATGAGCACACCATTGTTTTTCTTGTGTAATTCCTGTGTTTGATGTGTCACATGACCCCCTTCCTATTGAAAAAAATAAAGTTGAATTCAAAATGGCCGCTTTGCAGATGGCCGCCATGGGCGTCACCCGGCCTCAAATGTTTGGCCCCTCCCATGTACTAATCTGCCAGAAACGGAAAGGTGATATCAGCAACCACTTCCATTTTATCAGGGTGTTTCCATACTTATGGCCCATCCTGTATAATGAAGAGCACACAGAAGGCAGAGAGGACTACAACTTGAAGGTTTTTCCTTTTTTTGCCTTTTTTTTCTAATTCCTCATGGCTGTATTAAAAATCATCCTTCTGTTCTTACTCTTGTAAGTCCAGTGCTGTGTCTTTACTGTTGCTCTCTTGATTATGTATCGGCTGCAGACATGGTGTCACAACCACGGTGCTGCAGCCAGTCACCCGACTCAGCAGCTTGTCACAAGTGTCTCCGTTTATTAGGAGACTTGTGACAGGTTTGGGACTGGAGCCTAACATTGCTTTGTAAGACTCTGGATTTAACAGGTATTTGCTTTCTTTTCATGCAGTGAGGCTTAATGTCATTTTGCTTGCTAGCAGCTCCTGGTTAGGTCTCCTCCGGTGCAGCTGGTTTGTGACAACTCTCATCTTCTTTAAATAGTATCATGATTCATCACTTGATGCCGGTAATAGAATTCATTCTGTTTTTGACCCCCTTGGCGGGAGGAAGTTCTCAAGCAGCTGCAGCTTGTCCACTGCTGGAGCTTTTGCAGTGTTACTGTTTGGAGCCTTGTCGTCTTCAGCCTTGTTGTCTGGCTGCAGTCACTTAGTTTGTTGCATATCCTTATGTCTATTTCCCCCTGTTTATCCTCCTTCTCCTGTATGTCGTTACTGTAGTGGTGAGGTCTAGTGTGCTCACTGGCCTTGTCACTATGCAGGTTGAGTGGAGAAACAGGAAGGGATTAGGCACATGATGGCAACAAGAGAAAGGACTCATATAGGGAAGTTAATGGAGCTTAGTGACTAGACACAGGTTAGTGTCAGTAGGTGTCCCATCGCCCGCTCCCTACCATCAGGGTTCTTCTCTCCTATACCATCACCATTGAAACTCATGTATTTCGCCATACGCTAGACAGTCGTTGGTCCGTGCACATCTGTCATGCCATGTTTCAGACATTCTCCAGTCCAAGTGTGACACTTATATGACACATATCTAAAGCCACTCAGTGATTGGTTGCAGCACTGATGATGTGATGGTGTCACGCTCCCCGGGTCCTTGGCTTCCCTCCCCGGGTCCTCTGCTCCGCTCCCCGGGTCCTCAGCCCCGCTCCCCGGCTCACCTGCCACGCTCCCCGCTCTCCAGCCTCCGGTCCCCGTCCTTCCCAGGCCCCCTGGTCCCCGATCGCGGCGCCCGACGGCTTCCCAGGCCCTGGCCGGCTCCCCTGCGTCCTCTTCTCAGCCTCCTTCCCTGGCTTCTGGCACCCGGGCTGCGCGCATGCGCATTAGGGCGCGCGGTCACTGACCCTTTCTTAAAGGGCCAGCGTCCATTAACAGGTAATGAGGCTAATCAGGTACAGGGTATAAAGGGGTGTATTGTCCAAGGGGGCGGGGCCTGATCTTCGTGTTCCCTAAGCTAGGAGTCAGGTCTCCTGGTGTTCCAGTGCATGTACTCACCTATCTCTCTTTGTAGAGCCGTGCTTGCCTCGCCATCCAGTCTGCCGTATCCTGAACCCCGAACGCTGTCCTTCTGCCATCCTGACAGTCCGCACCATCTCGGATCCCTGCGGTGACCCGTCATCTTGCTCCCAAGGTTCCGGACCCCGCCTGACATCATCTCGGCTTCCGAACCTGAGCTGCGTCACCCGGACTACCACCCGTAACTCCGTGGTCCCAGGGACTTCTCCGCTATTCCCGTGTGCAAGGACTGTTCTGCTGTTTCTAGTGTTCCAGCTGCCGGACTCTTTCCTACCATCTAGGAGTTCGGTCCAGTGGATCCACCTCCTGGGCCTGCCCGTACACCTGGCCGTGACAGTAAGATCAGGCCATGGATCCCGCTGCAGCACTAGCGGCCTTGCAAGAGGAACTCCAACGCCAGCGTGAAGTCCAGACCCGCATGCTGAACTTCATGACTTCCGTGGACACCCGCCTGACCATGCTACAAGCGGCAGTCACGTCTACAACATCCCAAGCCGCCACTAGTCAAGCCACGTCCCCCGCTCCCGTGGCCGCTTCTTCGGATGCTTCCAGACTGCGTTTGGCCTCACCACCCCGGTACGCCGGAGATCCCAAGACCTGCAGGGGGTTTATAAACCAATGCTCCCTCCACTTCACGCAGCTGCCACATCTGTTTGCCTCCGACCAAGCCAAGGTCGCCTTCATCATGTCTCACCTGGAGGGCGAGGCACTGGCGTGGATGAACCCGTTGTGGGAGAAGGAGGACCCTATGACCAAGGATCTTCAAGAGTTCCTGCAGGCCTTCCGCAGCACCTTTGACGAGCCGGGACGCGCCTCTGCGTCTGCTTCATCCCTCCTCCGCCTACGTCAAGGAACACTGACGGTGGGCCAATACGCCATCCGTTTCCGCACGTTGGCTTCTGAACTCGGGTGGAATAATGAGGCCCTAACAGCCGCCTTCTGGGAAGGACTCTCGAGTCGCATCAAAGATGAGTTGGCGGGTCGTGATGTGCCCTCCACCCTAGATGCCCTGATTGCCCTAGCAACCCGAGTGGACATTCGTTTTCAGGAGCGCTCCAAAGAGCTGTCTCGGGAGAGACGTCCGGTACGGCATTCCCCTCATCCACAGAAGCCCTCCGTATCGCAGTCATCAACAGCTGGGATTCCCGTCCACGAGCCCATGCAGATCGACCGAGTACGGCAATCTGAACAACGTCGAGCAGAGCGGCTCGCCAAGGGTCTCTGCTTTTACTGCGGAGAGGACACTCACCTCCTACGCTCCTGTCCGGAAAGGCCGGGAAACTCCAAAGCCTAGGGTTGGTAGGAGAGGCCACCCTAGGTGCTGGGACTCTCTCAGACCCGGTTATGTGGACTGTGCAAGTGTCAACGGGAGAGACGCGCTTCACGGCTGAGGCATACCTCGACTCTGGAGCAGCAGGCAATTTCATCCAGCAGGCCACGGTGGACAAGTACCAGCTGCCTGTTACTCTACTCGAGAAGCCCCTAGTGATTGCCTCTGTGGATGGGAGACCCCTCTCTGATACCATCTCCTGGGTCACCAGACCGGTCGAACTGCGTATCGGTGCCCTGCACACCGAGAACATCACTCTCTACGTCCTTCCACACATGTCTCATCACATCCTGCTGGGACTTCCCTGGTTGCGGACACACGAACCATCAGTCAGCTGGGGTACTGGCGAAATCACCCGATGGGGTTCTGCTTGTCATGAGAAGTGTCTGAAGTCCATACAACCTATCCGACGACCTCCGGTTCCAGAGAACCTACCGGAACTGCCCTCGGCCTATTGGTCCTTCGCAGACGTTTTTGACAAGAAGGAGTCTGAGGTACTTCCGCCACACCGTCCCTACGATTGTGCCATCGACCTGCTCCCAGGAACAACACCACCTCGAGGACGGATATATCCGTTGTCTCCGGCCGAAACCAGGGCCATGTCTACCTACATCACAGAGAGCCTGGCAAAAGGATTCATCCGGAGATCCTCCTCTCCTGCGGGAGCAGGCTTCTTCTTCGTGAAGAAGAAAGAGGGTGACCTACGCCCATGCATCGACTACCGGGGTCTAAATCAGATCACCGTCACAAACAAGTACCCTCTGCCGCTCATCCCCGAATTGTTCGACCGGCTCAGAGGAGCCCGTGTGTTCACCAAGCTGGATCTTCGGGGTGCCTACAACCTAGTTCGTATCCGCTCTGGGGACGAATGGAAGACCGCGTTTAATACTCGCGATGGGCACTATGAATACTGCGTGATGCCCTTCGGCCTGTGTAACGCACCAGCAGTCTTCCAAGAATTGGTGAACGACATATTCCGGGACCTCCTCTACGTCTGTGTCGTAGTTTATCTGGATGACATCCTTATCTTCTCTCCGGACCTCCAGACCCATAGAGAGAACGTACAGCTGGTTCTGCAAAGACTGAGGGAGAATCGTCTTTACGCCAAATATGAGAAGTGCGTCTTTGAGCAGTCTTCTCTCCCTTTCCTGGGATACATCATCTCGGGCACTGGACTGCAGATGGATCCAAAGAAGGTCTCCTCCATACTCAACTGGCCTCCTCCTTCTGGACTGAAGGCAATCCAACGGTTCCTGGGATTCGCCAACTACTACCGCCAGTTTATCCCTCACTTCTCTGCCCTGACTGCTCCTCTCTCCGCTTTGACCAAAAAGGAGGCTAATCCAAAGGACTGGTCACCTGCGGCCGACGCCGCGTTTTGCTCCCTGAAGCGAGCATTTGCCTCCGCTCCTGTACTCCACCGTCCGGAGTTAAACCGCCAGTTCACCTTGGAAGTGGATGCCTCCTCCTCGGGAGCTGGAGCAGTGCTCATGCAGAAATCCTCCTCCGGCAAGATGGTGACTTGCGGTTTCTTCTCCAAGAGCTTCTCAGCGCCGGAACGTAATTACACCATCGGTGACCGAGAGCTATTGGCGGTCAAACTGGCTCTGGAGGAGTGGCGCTACCTCCTGGAAGGAGCAGTGTACCCCGTGATTATCTACACGGACCACAAGAATCTGGAATACCTGCGGTCCGCTCAGCGACTGAACCCACGGCAAGCCAGGTGGTCCTTATTCTTTGCCAGGTTTGACTTCCAGCTCCATTTCAGACCCGCGGACAAGAATGTACGCGCTGATGCCTTGTCTAGGTCTTTCGTGCCCATGGAGCAGGAGGAAGAGACTACCCAACCTATCATCCCTCCTAGCAAGATTATTCCGGTGGCCCCTGTCACTCTGGCCCAGATACCGCCCGGAAAGACCTACGTCTCTGAAACTGACAGGCAAAAAGTGTTACACTGGGGTCATGCCTCCAAAACAGCCGGTCATGCAGGCCAGAAGAGAACATGGGGTGCGATTGTACGCCATTACTGGTGGCCATCCCTTCGCACGGACGTCGCTGTCTATGTCTCTGCCTGCTCCTCTTGTGCCAGGAACAAGACGCCCAAACACCTGCCCTATGGCCGTCTTCTGCCTCTGCCTATACCCTCAGTTCCGTGGCAACACATAGCGATGGATTTTATTACGGACTTGCCATTATCCTCCGGACACACAGTCATATGGGTCGTGGTGGACCGGTTCTCCAAAATGGCTCACTTCGTCCCTATGGCCGGACTGCCCTCTGCTCAGGAACTCGCGGAAGCCTATATACATCACATCTTCCGCTTGCATGGCTTTCCATCCCACATCGTGTCCGACAGAGGAACTCAGTTCACCTCCCGCTTCTGGAGGGCGCTCTGCAAGCATCTGGGAGTGACTCTGGACTTTTCTTCTGCTTACCATCCTCAGTCTAATGGCCAAGTGGAGAGGGTCAATCAAATCTTGACATCCTTCTTACGTCACTATGTCAACGCCCATCACGACGACTGGTCCACGCTTCTGCCTTGGGCTGAATTCTCACATAACCACCATATCAGTGAGTCGTCCTCCAAATCTCCCTTCCATGTCGTTTACGGACTTCAGCCCTCCATTCCATTGCCTATATCCCCTTCTTCGGATGTCCCTGCGGCTGATACTGTAGCCCGTGACTTCGCTACCATTTGGGACTCTGTCAAGGCGTCCCTTGGACGCGCTTCCCAGCGGATGAAGAAACACGCTGACAAGAGGCGTCTGGACCCTCCGTGTTTCTCTCCTGGTGACCTGGTCTGGCTTGCTTCCCAGTACATCCGATTGAAGATACCTTCCTACAAGCTGGGTCCTCGCTACATCGGGCCGTTTAAGGTCCTCAGCAGGATCAATGAGGTCTCCTACAAGCTACAGCTCCCGGCCACGATGAGGATTCCCAACTCATTCCACGTCTCCCTGCTCAAGCCGGTTGTCCTTGGTCCCTTCTCCGCTGCTGCCAGTCCGGCTCCTCCACCTATTGCCGATGACGACATCTATGCGGTAAGGGATATCGTGGCCATGAAGACTGTTCGAGGCCGACAGTTCTTTCTGGTGGACTGGGAGGGGTATGGTCCTGAGGATAGGTCCTGGGAGCCCAGGGAGAACGTGGGCACTCCTCTGATCCGTGCCTTCATGTCCCGGTTGCGGGGAGGGGGGCGTGGGGGGGGGGGTACTGTCACGCTCCCCGGGTCCTTGGCTTCCCTCCCCGGGTCCTCTGCTCCGCTCCCCGGGTCCTCAGCCCCGCTCCCCGGCTCACCTGCCACGCTCCCCGCTCTCCAGCCTCCGGTCCCCGTCCTTCCCAGGCCCCCTGGTCCCCGATCGCGGCGCCCGACGGCTTCCCAGGCCCTGGCCGGCTCCCCTGCGTCCTCTTCTCAGCCTCCTTCCCTGGCTTCTGGCACCCGGGCTGCGCGCATGCGCATTAGGGCGCGCGCGCGGTCACTGACCCTTTCTTAAAGGGCCAGCGTCCATTAACAGGTAATGAGGCTAATCAGGTACAGGGTATAAAGGGGTGTATTGTCCAAGGGGGCGGGGCCTGATCTTCGTGTTCCCTAAGCTAGGAGTCAGGTCTCCTGGTGTTCCAGTGCATGTACTCACCTATCTCTCTTTGTAGAGCCGTGCTTGCCTCGCCATCCAGTCTGCCGTATCCTGAACCCCGAACGCTGTCCTTCTGCCATCCTGACAGTCCGCACCATCTCGGATCCCTGCGGTGACCCGTCATCTTGCTCCCAAGGTTCCGGACCCCGCCTGACATCATCTCGGCTTCCGAACCTGAGCTGCGTCACCCGGACTACCACCCGTAACTCCGTGGTCCCAGGGACTTCTCCGCTATTCCCGTGTGCAAGGACTGTTCTGCTGTTTCTAGTGTTCCAGCTGCCGGACTCTTTCCTACCATCTAGGAGTTCGGTCCAGTGGATCCACCTCCTGGGCCTGCCCGTACACCTGGCCGTGACAGATGGCAGGCTGCAGCCAAGTCTTTGCAAAGACTCAATTTTGTCATGGTTTTCTTTATTTGTCAGGAATTCTGTAATTTGGCCTAGAATGTTGGATTTCAGCTTCTGGGCCAAATCCTGACTGTTGTGGCAGAAAATACCTAATTTTTCGATTAAAAATATTATACTTTATTAATATGCATTAAAAACCAGACAAAAAACATATAAGTGGACTAAAACGATTATACCACACTGATCTCTGAGGGTAACACATCCAAGGACGCTATTATGCCTTTTGTCTAAATCTCCTTATGAACTCCATCCACAATCAGGGCGGAGAGAAACGCGTCGAGATAAGATCCTTGCTGATATGAAAAATGATATTGTTTCCAGAGCACCCCTTAAAATGACAGATAAGTGAACTCAACTTTTCCATATCTTAAAACCCAATCCCAATAAATTGACAGGGAGTTTAGGGCCTATAAGAGCAAGCCGCCGAGGAATGGGGGCACCAGGAAACTAAGGATGCACTCCATTGCCAGGTAGGGGCAAATCGATTTAGGGACATCTATTAAAAATCCCCTTTATATGAGATATGGATTGACGTCATTTTTACTTGTCTGTTTATAGGCTAAGATATTAATGTGCACTGAGCTTATGAGTGGTAGGTTGTATATGTTTCTTCTGTGAGACCCTATTGGTAGACTACATATGTTTTTTTCTGTGAGACCCTAGTTACCTGACTCTAAGAAGGGTGAGGGCCAGAAAAGGGAGAGCCGCCGAGGAATGGGGGCATCGTTTAAATTAGGATGTGCTCCATTGGCAGGCAGTAATATACTTAATTAGGGTGAGAAGGAATTGAATCCCCCCCTCTTTTTGACTATATATTTGTGTATCGTGTATAGTGCTCTCACAGTTTTTGATTGGGCTCATAGCAACCTCCACGGTATTCAAGAATTTTAGTCCGCTTATATGTTTTTTATCTGATTTTTAATGCATATTAATAAAGTATAATACTTTTAATCGAAAAATTAGGTATTTTTTTCCACAACGTTTGTAATTAACTACCTACAATATATAAAAAACTTTTTCCCAAATCCTGACTGATTGCAACTCATTCCTAAATGGAGCTTCGAGTTGATCCCATTTCTGTGTTTTTCTTTGTCCACTCCTTTTAAGGATGGATCACAGGTTCTTAATAGGATTGAGATTCAGGGACTTTGCTGTTCATGAATCCAAAATGTCAATATTTTGTTCACCAAAGCATTAAGTTATCACTTTTGCCTTGGGTAGTGGTGTTGCATCATGCTGGAAAAAAAGCATTATTCATCACCAAATTGCTCCTGCATTATTGGTAGCAGTTATTTTTGTAGGATGTTTATGTCGCGGGCGGGGAGGACGCCGTCGCTGCTGCGCTCTCGCTAACGCTCGGGTCCGGTGCTGCTGCGGCTGCTGCTGCTCGGTGGCTCGAGCGGTGGGCCGGATCCGGGGACTCGAGCGGCGCTCCTCGCATGTGAGTGAAAGGGGTGGTTGGTTTGGGGGATTTAGTCCGTGACGCCACCCACGGGTCGCGGGGAAGATAGGCACCACCGCTGCTGATGACGGGGATCCCGGGAGCGATGGTAAGGAGCAGCTGTGATGTTGTTTTCCCCCTCCGTGGGTAGGGATCGGTGGTCCCGGGGCCCGGTGGTGTTGTGACGGGGAGGCAGGGTCGGTGAGGTGCAGGGTTGCAGGGACAGCGCGGCGTGGTGCCGGATGGCATGGGTGTACTCACTCAGCAATAAAGGTACAAAGTCCTCGGTAAACCAAACGGCTGGATGGACGGGTCCCGCAGCCGGCTGCAGTGCTTCTCCCCAGACAGGTGATGGCCGCTGTCTTTCCCTGCACCTTAATGTTCTCTTTCTGACTACTATGGATTCCCAACGGTAGTCCACTCCCCGGTGTATGGGTACCAGAGGAGCCCGTTTGCCCGCAGACGCTGGCCTTTGGGTCTCTAGCCTTAGGCGGTAGCTGTATTCCCTCACGGTGTGGGCTGTTGCCTTCAATCAGGATTTTTGCTGTTGTGAAACCCCTGGGGTTCCAGTCACATTCGGATCTGACTATTGTCGGCGGCTCCAAGCCTGGTCGGGGTCCGATGGCCCTGCCTGTGTGTGCTGGCTTCACTTCGCTCCCCGGTCGGTACCGGCGGGCCGTCACCCGTCCCCGGTCCTACGGTTCCGCGTTGCTCCACCACTCCTGCAGACGGCCACCACCGTCTGCCAACCTTGCTGTCAGTGCCTGGGCCACAAACCCAGACACCCAAGTGTTCACTCCTCTCACTTCGAACTCTCCAACTAAACTGTCACTTTTCCCGCCTCCAGGCCTGTGAACTCCTTGGTGGGTGGGGCCAACCGCGTGGCTCCGCCCCACCTGGTGTGGACATCAGACACTGGAGGGAGGCAAAAAGGGTTTTTGTTTGGCTGGTGTCCCTGTCTAGTGGGGGTGGGGGGTGTTTGTATGTTATTTGTGATGACCTGGCTAGGCCAGGGCGCCACATTTAGATACCATTATTTATTTATTGCAGTTAGCACACTCCTTTGGACAGCAATCCAACACGTATGGTTTTTCTTTACTGATGTAATAACACAGAACTCTTGATAGCATTCATATTTTCTTTTTCTCTCTACAATTATACTTCTACATGTCCCAAACAGTAGGAAGGTGGCTTTATTGGCTTCATAAGATAAAATCATTTTACTTCAGCAGTATGCAATCCAATCTGCTGCCTCTGTTGGAGTGCTACTTGCTGCTCTCAGTCCATCCTCCAAAAGCCTTTCCTCACTGTGCAAGTGAATGCACTGACACCTACTTGCTGTGATTCCTGAGAAAACTCAGCACATTAGGAGATGGTCCTGGCACTTGTTGGACTTCCTTGGGCATCCTGAATGCCTCCTCATAGCAATTAAACTTTTCTTGTTGAAATTCTTGACGATCTGTTAAATGGTTGATTTAGTAACAACCTTACAATCAACAATGTCCTTGCTTGTAAAGCCCTTTTGAAGTATAGCAATGATGACTGGATAGCTTTCATCAGAAATAACCATGCTTAGAAGAAGCAGATACAGATTTCAAGCAGCAGCTCTCTTTAAAAGAAACCAGTAGGCTCTTATAACTGAATCAGCATGATAGAGTGAATTCAGTTGCCTTGTCCTTGTTAATACTTTCTTAATTAATGAGTTAATGAGAAAATTACGGAAATTATGTAATCAGGTTAATTTTTGGTAAGGCTAAAAATCATTGGAAATAGTTTTTTTGTGATGACATTAATTTGCATGGTAATTTGTTTGCAATTCATCTGATCAGGCTTCATAATTAATGATGAGCAGACTCTCAGATAACCTGGACCGGCAGATCCCAAGTGATCTGGTTTTTAAAATCATCTAATGGATACGACAATCCTGGGTGGCTGCAGTCTGCTATTTTTAGGCTGGGGGTGACCCAATAAGCATGGGCCTCCCCAGTCTGAGAACACCAGTCCCCAGCTGTCGAGCTTTATCATGTCTGGGTATCAAAATTTGGGGGACTACATGCCGTTTTTTAAAATTATTTATTTACATAATTAAAAAAAGCCCCATGCGGTTCCTCCTGTTTTCATACACAGCCAAGATAAGTAACTGGCTGGGTGCTGCAGCTGGTAGCCGTATGCTTTATCTGTGCTGGGTATCATAATATGGGGGGACCCTATGACAAGTATTTTATTTATTTATCTTTATACCACAGTACGGACCTGCAGACAGCGCCTCTGATTGGTTGCAGTCAGACACTGTCAAACAGAATGTGGGGCGTTTCTGATGCAACCAATCACAGATGCCAGGACGGCTGGTGGGCGGGGAAAGTAATGCATATGGATGAGCAATGAGCTGCCCAAGAAGTGAAGGAGAGGCTGTGGGAGCATTGTACAGCCATGCCGCAGCCTATGTAAGTATGATGCGCTTGCTTCATTCTTATTTTGTTTATTTTTTCCTTTTGTTTTTTAATTTCCCCAGTGCTGAATTCCGATCAATATCCAGAATCATGGGCCCGGGGGTAGCACCCGGGTACATTTGAAACTGTGTGGATCCAGACTTTTACAGTCTGGGTCTGCCCATCACTACTCATAATGCAAATTGACACTATAAAAACAAAGAAGCAAACTTTATAAAAAAAAATCAGTTTCAAACATTTGGCCATTGCTTAATATGTATCTATACCACTAGATTTGAACTAAGTTGGAGCTGCATACATCCAAACAGTTTCCTTTATGGGGTCTGCAGGTAACTTTTATGACACAGTGAAATATGTAACTGAAAACAGATACCGTATATCATTTTGGTGTGGGGGCTATTTCCACCTTATGACACACAGCAGTAATTTCACCCACCTCGGTGTTATAGAATCCACTCTACCAAACTAACATTAATCATCAATACCTTTAATCAAGAAGAAAGGATTTTACATTCTCTTTATGTCGTGATGAGACTGTGGAATAGAGAGGGACAAGGGGTTCCTATGTTGTCCCTCATGCGAGGGGACCCCAGACTATCCCTGTCCTCTAGATTACTCCAATGTTGGAGATGCCAGACTCACATGCCTTACTATACTCCTGAGTAAAGCTAATCTGTTTCCCTCTCCCCGGGAAAAGAACGGGGAGTAATGTGATGGGAACCCAGATAAAACAGACAGGGATAACATAAACTCTGTCACACTGCCCACTCTCAGGAATAAACTGTAACAAACTCATTTATAACCAACACTGTTATGTTTACCTAAGAAATAATCTAGCTTTTTTAAAAGCTGTTATTGTATCTGCCATTACTACTTCTTGTGGTCGGCATTCCAAAATCTGACTGCTCTAACTGTAAAGAACCCTTTCCTATTTAGCTGCCTGAATCGCTTTTCTTCCATTCGCAGTGAGTGCCCCCTGCTCCTTAGTATTGTCTTTGGAAGAAATAAGTCATGTGCCAGTCCTTTATATTGACCACACATGTATTTATACATATAAATGAGATCTCGTCTGAGATATCTTTTTTCTAAGCTAAACAAATCCAACGTTTTCAAGCTCTCATCATAAGGGAGGCCTTCCATTCCTTGCAGTAATGTAGCTGCTGTTTTTGAACTGACTCTTCTAAATACCCTTTTAAAATGTGGAGCTCAGAACTGGATCCCATATTCTAGATGTGGACTTAAAAGTGATTTATAGAGGGGTAACAATAGGTTGAGATCACAGGATCTAATCTCCCTTTTTATACATATATCTTGTTTGCTTTAGCAGCTGCTGCCTGACATTGAGTACTGCTGCTTAGCTTACTTGTGATTAAAATATCCAAATCCTTCTCCTATTCTATAGTACTACATTTACTTCCATTTAATGTATATGCAGCTATAGGATTACTGCATCCTAGGTGCATTAGTTTACATTTATCAACATTAAATCCAATTTGCCAAGTGTCTGCCCATTCAGACACCTTATCCAGATCATTTTGTAATATTGTACTATCAAGGTTGGTTTTTATTATCCTACATAGTTTGGTGTCGTCAACAAAGACTGACACTTTACTCTAAATCCCATCCACAAGGTCATTAATAAAGAGATTGGAGAGAATTAGTCCTTGCACAGATGCCTGCGGCACCCCACTGCTGACTATAGCCCTTTTAGAGAATGTACCATTTATGACTACTCTTTGGTTCATATCTTTTAGTCAATCCCTTACTCATCCGCATATAGTTTCTCCTAGTCCTTGTGTCAGAGTTCCGGGATTTCCAGTTCTCTTTTGAAAGAGCTTGCCCTTTGTTAACATGGAGTTTGCTGTTCTGTTGCCCTACTTCCTGTCCATCTGTTTAAAGCCTAAGCTTAGTCCAGTGCCTGAGTATACTGCTTGCTGTGTACTCCTGCTTTGCTGCTCTTGGTTCCTGATTGATATTTGGATCCTCTTGAAAAACAACCGACACCGACTCTGGACTTCACCTGGTCTCATCAAGCTGTGCCCGGACTCCGTCTGCCGTCTTTGGTCAGCACTTCTGCCTGGTTCCTTCCGGTTCGTAACCACTCTGGACTCTCATCTTGTACGGACATTTTTGGACTCTCCCTATTGCCCTTTGTGTCCCGGCTGCTGCGCATTTAGGCCTTCTGGGGTGATTGCCAGACAGTCCCTGTATAGGGGTTCGCTCTTGGTGGTCTCCCTGGGGGAGTCCGGTGCGTGGCCCCGGGAATTCCCCTTCGCTCCGATCCTGGAAGGTATTTCCTGTGTTTTATGTTCTACTGTGTTTTTGTTCCGTTTATGTACATATTGTTGGTTACATCCTATAAACATCTTTGCACCAAGAACTCGTCTCTGGTTGTCATTGCCCTAACGCAATCGAAATCCTCAGTACATATAATAGTATTACACCTTGCTTCTGGAGCTTCATCATAAGACTGTTATGTTGTACAGTATCAAATGACTTTGCAAAGTCCAAATAAATCACATCAGCTGCATTACCAATATCCAGATTTACTTCTACTTCCTCATAGAAACCCAACATGTTGGTTAGACACAACTCATCTTTTATGACTCCATCCTGGTTGTCAGTTATTATAATTTTCTCTGCAGTATATTATTGCATGTCATCTCTTAAAATGCCCGAAAAAACATTGCATGCAACTGATGTCAGGCTTACCAAATGGTAGTTGTCTGGATCTACCTTCTTACCTTTCTTAAATATCTGTACAACATGAGTCATCCTCCAATACTGAGACACCAACCCTGTTACAAGCGAGTCTAAGAAGACAAGATACAGCGGTCTGTCAATTACTGAGCTCAATGCCCTCAATATCTGTGGATGAATACCATCTGGCTCGAGGGATTTGTCAATGTTTAATTTACTCAGACGTAGGCATTCTTCTTCTTGTGTTAAATTAGTTATATCAGGTGGGGAACTTTGATTTTTGCCCTGTTGAATGATCAGCCCATTCCTTGGTGAACACGGATGTTTAATATCTCAGGCTGTTTAATATCTCAGCCCTTTCTTTGTCTGTTATAATTAAAATCTTTTAAGGGGCCAATAGCATATTTTGTTTTCTCTTTGGCATTGATGTATTTATAAAAAAATGTGGGATTTATTTGAATGTGTTTGTTGATTTTTTTTCAGTAGCTGATTTTGCTAGCTTGATTTATTTTTTTACATTTCCTATTGAGATGTTTATACTTCTCAAATGCTATTTCTGTATTCTAAGCCTTTTAGGATTTTGAATGCCCTTTGTTTTTGTTTTACTATGCCTTGCACTGTCTTATATATCCATACTGGTTTCTTTTTATTCCTGGACATTTTAGTACCAGATGGTATAAGATTTCCACAAGACTCAAGTAATATATTTAAACTTAGCCCACTTATGTTCAGTATCCCCAGTTACCATGACATTGTCCCAATCTACATGATTAAGCTCTTCCTTTACTGAATAATTTCATTCTTATACGTATGTTATATTTGTTTGATGCATTTAGACCATGCATTAATACAAACTCAGATTTAATTCTGTATAGTCTCACAAACATAAAAGTCACTGACATGCATCTGATGTGCCCATGGGCCCTGGGGTTTTACTCGTCACCGGGCTGGTGATGGAGATTTGGGATGTCGCAGTGGCTTGGCCCAGTTTTGTGGCCCCGGGGTGTCAATAAAAGAATGAGAGGATTGGGGATGTTGGAAGTAGTTGTCTCGTGATGCCACCTCCTGTGGTATGCGGCTATGAGGGGAGCCACCGCTGTGGAGGGTCTCTCTCACTTCTGGGGCGGATGGTAATGCAGCTCAGATGTTATTGCTCTCCACAGGTAGAGCTTTACCCCAGGGAGGGTGATGGAGGTAGTAGTCTATAGCGCCGGAGCGCAAGGGTGACGACGCCAGCGATGATGGGGATGGCACAGTGGCTGCGGTCAATGTTCTCTTTACTCACTGTACTGTCACCCTTGGAGTGCCAGTTTACGCTGTGATGGGCCCCAGTCGATCCCAGATAGTTCGAAGGCCAGAATCGGTGTTGTGGATTGTGAGGCTTTCCCTCTTGCGCCATGTGTAAAATGAGTCCCTGTGACCTGTAGTCCTTCAGGAACTCTTGTCTTGAATTTAGTTCCCATCCCATATAGCAGGCAGCGCGAGTCTCCTGTTGGGCCGGACCGTGATCCTAACTCCTGTTCTATCTGCTGTTGTGCCCTGGGATCTTGAGGTGGGCAAAGGGACATGCAATTCCCCTGCCCTGTGGATTCTGATGGCGAGTAGAGATGAGCCACCCCCCCTAGAGTTCGAGTTCGGTTCGTCGAACGGAGGCTCCATTCAGTGACGTTCATCGAACGTTCGATGAACCAATTTGAACCCCATTGAAAACAATGGGAGGCAAACACAAACACATAAAAACACATTATACATGTACACATACAATTAATAAACATTGCCATTACACTTACAGGTCCCCGCGACGCGTCCTGCACTCTGTCTCCCCCCGCTTTTCCTTCCGATAATGACTGCGTCCACCCGGAAACCAGCACTGATGATAGGACCTTCCGTGACGTCAAAATAGCCATGTGACCAGTCACGTGTCTATTATTTCATTGGCTACAGACTGGTCACATGGCTAAACGTCATGCTAGGTCCTGTCAGTGCATCTCTCCGGTACGTGGTGCTCATTTGTGCATCTCCGTGTACCGGCGAGATGCTCTGGCACATGGTCGGCTTCCCCATTCCTGCATGTTGGCGCTCTTTACAGAGTCAGCCCACATGCATCAGTTTCCATTCTGTTCCTGTGTGCTGTTTTGCCGCTGTCCGCTGTCTCCCATCTGTGTGCGGTGTCTCCCCACTGTGTGCTGTGTTTCCCCCTTGTGCTGTCTATTCTTGTGCACTGTTGGCAGCAGAGCTGTGTCACTATACCGGGCTGTGCAAGAGATCAGTGACAATGCCCTGCTGATGGCTTATTTTTAATCATAAGCTGACAACAGTCCGACTCCGGGCACTATACTCATTGCACAGGGCATGGAGGGAGACACTGCAGAAGCAAGACAATTACCTGGGGTCCCATATACCACTACGTTCTGGGGACATGTGGCGCAGACAATGTCCCAACGGTGAGTGGGCCCCTCCGTTTGTCCAGGTCCCCGGCAATTAGTACGCCGGGTGGTGACTCCAGATGTACCTAAATGTGTTAGATTTCAAGTACATTTGATGCAAACAATGAAACCCTGGATTTAATTGCATTAGGTGGGCTTGAGATAACAGATGATTTGAAGGTTTGAGCTCTTATGAGGGATTCTATTTAGGGGTTTGAATTATTTTAGATTAAAGTAATAGTAAAAGGTGTCATTTTGTGTTGAATTTTGGAAAAAACTTCTCCTTATATTAATTGTGTTGAGCTATTAAATCTACTTATATTGCTCTTGTTTGATTAGTATTTCAAACAGGAGAAATTTTGCAAAGAAACCTAGTATGCTGTAGGGGATTAATAATTTTGATTTCAACTCTATAATTGTCAAGCTACCACTAGGGGGTGCTGGGACTCAGGTAGAAAGAGAACTCCTGAGTGCAAATGTCAAGCTACCGCTAGGGGGCACTGAGGATCAGGTAGAAAGAGAACTCCTGAGTGCAAATGTCAAGCTACCGCTAGGGGGCACTGAGGATCAGGTAGAAAGAGAACTCCTGAGTGCAGTAAGACAGGTGCCCACTAGAGGCCGCTAACAGAAGAGCAGTGTATAGTCGATCAGTCAGGGTCTATGCCGGGATTTCACGTCTGAGCTGAGAAAAGAAGCCAAAGTCAAAGAACAGAGCCAAGGTCAGATTGAAGGAGAGCAAATAAGCACAGGGAAGGGAGTGTAGGACATAGAACAGGGCTGGAGTCTGGAGGACAGGGAGGAACGGAGGTAAGGAAGGGAAGGAGGGATGAAGGTTAAGACAGGCAGGAGGGACAGAGGTCAGGATCGGCAAGGGAAAAGGAGGTCAGGTCATGTCGGGGAAACGGAGGTCAGGTCAGGAAGGAGGGAGGGAGGTCAGTACGAACAGTACCAGTTAGCAGGACAAGAAACAGAGAACTTCTCTCAGGAATAGTGCATGCAGCAAAGCTGGAATTATTACTTGCGGCGTCCCAAAGGTAGCAGCACCAAAATATGGCGGCGCGACCCCCGGAACGAGGTAAGAACGAACATGCCCCTCCCAAGGGACCTAAACTCCGGAGGCAGGATACCTGCACTGGCTCAGGAACAGCATGAATCAGGACAATAATATTCACAAATGAGGCTATTCCTCAAACAGTGTATAGTATACACATATATTACTATGAAAAGTTAGTGGAAATGACTTGTAGGCTTGAAAGGGGTATCCAGTTGCAAATGTCTGTATATAATGAAAAAGTTATACTTTTTTCTAATTAACTGACTTTAAATAGAGATGGGTGAACATCTACATTCCACATTTTCCAAAATGTGTAATGTAGGAGTAATTTCCTAAATAATCTTTTTGCCATAAGCCCATGTTGCTCCTGATCTCCCTGGTTTTTATCATTAACCTAATTTTTGACTCACAGGCTGGCATGTCTTGCTGTTTCTCTCCTCTCAAATTAGGCTTTTTACCTTTTTTATGACTTGGTAATTGTAAACACGGAGAGATTCGCCTATGGCTATATATTTTACAAAATAGTATAACTCCTGTAATTTTATTTTATTTTTTTTTAATTTTTACCATTATAGTTAAGGTAATTTTATAGTTTCATTTTAATTTGCTGACTATAAATTAATTTTCCTGGCATGTAGCTTTGCTTTTAAATGTGTTTGGCTGTGCTGGGGTAGATCATTTCAGAAACACTTTTAAATAGCACGGAGGTGTCTTTGAATGGTGTATTCCGTTGATTCGCTGCTCCTTCTGCCAACTTGCTATTTCAGTATTACTAAAATAATTGGGCATCATTTAGGATGCAATAAAAGCTGAAGAAGAAGATTATCGTTTCAACGTGGAATAATTAATAGAATTGGCTAGTTATATTCATGTGGTCAGAAAAGTCAAATTGGGGAATTATAACTAGAATATTTTCTGCAATAATAGGAAAACTCAAACAATCAAACAAATATGGACCATTCTACCCTTAGGCTAGAGCTACATGGATGACAATATGATGGAAACAATATTCAATAATATACTGGACCCATGCAGGCTTTTATACCCAACTATTAATCGTGTACTGACACATCAAGAGCCTTCTTGATGTTGTGGGGATCATCGGTAGTGTCTTTATCTTCACTCTGATCAGACTCCGTCTCTGGCCGTTGTTCTTTTAGGGAAACACTGGAATCCAACATTCATGGGGATGCGGCATTGAATTTAGTTGTATAGCCTGGAGGCTCTTTTTGGTTTTTCAGTCCTTTTCTCACTCTGCAACTTATTGCTTGTCGTATGCTACAGTACACTTTTTGTCACTCTTTTTTACATGTATACGGATAGGCTCAGGGCAACTCTTACCTTACCATCTGGACCATGCACTTTAAACGTAGTTGTTCCTTTAGGCACATTTAGGGTTAACCCCTTTTCTGGTGTAGCAGCAGACTTGCTCAGCTGGCAGCAGTTAATCAACATCAAGCTGGAATTGAAGCCCTTTGCTTCCTGGACTTGGTGCTGGTTATTTGTATTCAGTTAGGAGCTAGCCTGGGAGCAGAGAGGATGTGGCTGATGCTTCTGTTGCTGTCTGCTGCAAGTTGTTTTGTTTTTTTACTACCTCTTTTCCCTTGTTATCCCTTACATCCTTAGTTGTTCCTTGGTGTAGGTTTTAGGTATGTATGAGGGTTTTTTTTAGTCCTGTCTGTAGTTCGTTGTTGTAGGAGTTTTGGGGATCTCTGTCCTGGTCAGTCCCTTGGGTGGTAGGTGTGGTGGGGACTTGTCTTTGGGGTCAAGACAGGAGTCAGGGTCAGGTTGGGGGCCTGGACCTCCCTACCTTCAAGGGTACCTCCGGGTATGACCTTAGAGGCCCCAGCATTAGGCAAAAATTAAAAGAAAGTAACAGCTCACCAGGAAGCAGGCATATGGGTGCAGTGCCCGGAAACCTGAACTGGGATCCAGGTGTTCACATGAAGAAAAAGTAGTGGAAAAAGCCAGCATCCGTCAAATATAATAAAATTTGAATTTTAATGAAAAAAGTTAAAAAACATGAAACAGTTTTATGGATGCATGTGTAGACACGCAGGTCTACCCGTTTCAAGCATAAGGACTGCTCTTAATCATGACCACTTTTACCCCAGCATTAGGGTCTGGAAAGGTTACCCTATCTTCCCTGGTCATCCGTTACACCCTATCCTTGACACTATTATTGTTCTACTATACTTCAGAGAAGCAAGCCAACCTCTCAGACAAGCTCTTCCGTTTATTCCCAAAAAACGTCCCCAGGAAACCAGTGCACCGCTAGTTGCATAGGCTTCCCCTCACCTGTGAGAATTTCTGTGGAAAGTTAAAAGGGTTTGCCCACAAATGTAATTTTAATCAATAGATCTTGGATTAATAATAAGTTCCACAACTGGATGTGTTTTAAAAAACATGTTTCTGTTCTTAGATAATCTTATGCATGTGTCCCTGCTGTGTACTGTGTATTGGCTGTGTCTGACTGTGCAGGGACATGGTCTAATCATACCACATCTCCTGGGCCAGGAGAAAACACAAGAGTATACAGACATTATAGAATGGGAACAAAAATTATTCTTTGTGGCAAAACATTTTTTATAAATAGTGAGTGAACTGTTTTACCTCACAAAAAGAATCAACTATGATACTGTGCTGTAATGTCTGTGTACTTTTTTTGCATCCCCCCGGTCCAGGAGATGTGGTATGATCAGAACATGTCCCTGTACGGTCAGACACAGCCATTACACAGTACATAGCAGGGGCACATATATAAGATTATCTCAGCACAGGAACATTTTTTTAAATACATCCAATTTGGAACTTATTATTAGTTAAAGATCTGTTGATTAAAATGAACTTTAAAACTAACTTTATTAATGGGAAAACACCTTTAATGATACAGAATAATTATTACATTTAAGCCATATTAAAGATTATGATTTTTTTTTGCCTTGCAAATTGACTTGAACTGTAGTGCTACCTATTGGAAGCCAATATCGACTCTTTAATCAGCCTTGCCACATGACCTAGGAAAATGTCCAAACCAGAATCTTCTTTTGCAGATAAGATGTTTTGGGGTGCTGCCCCTCGGCAATGCAAAGCATGAGATCTGATTTGGCTGTATGAAAGTCTTTTGACTGGGATCTAAGGGGTAATGTTTTTCCTTGTGGAGAGTGACATAACTGAGATGCCAGCAAAAAGAGGCTTATAAGCCATGCAGTGCTTCTCTGGAAAATTAAATAGGCTTCTAATACAGCCAAATGAGATCTCATGCTTTACACTAATGAGCTGCAACAGCTTGAAACGCTGTGTCTGCCAATTGAGATTTTGGTTTGGCTTTTTTTATCAGTCATATGGCAAGGCTTCTTAACAGGTCAAAATTTACTTTTAGGGTTGCTACTTCCAATAGGTGGCAGTAGAGTTCAAGTTCTCTTTCTGTCTGAAGACACAGTTTGGATATTTAACTTCCAGGAGAAGCATTACATGGCTGATAAGCCTCCTTACCCTGGCATGTCAGGCATGTCACTCTATAAAAGGAGAAATGTTACTCCTTAGGCTATTCATGGAATTGCTAAACAAATCTTCAAATTAGCAAGTTGGAACAATATGGTGTCTAGCTTTCATCACCCTTAATTGTTAATCTTAACAATTATCTGGTAATTTTTCTTTAAAATTATAAAAAAAAATAAATCTTAATATTAACAATAATTCACCAAATATAGAAAAATAATTGTTCATAATGTGCAGCATTTCCTGTAACTCCTATAGAAATAAATGGAGCAAGAGAAACACATGGATGGCCACCTTTCCATATATTTCTGCCATTGTTGTGTCGTCTCTAGTAGTTGTTTCACCGGGTTAGATATAGGCTATGCCCACGTAGCGTAATTTCATGCAGTTACGCTGCGTATTGCACCGCAGCGTAACTGCATGCGTCCTGCGTCCCCAGCACAATCTATGAAGATTGTGCATTATCTATGCCCACGTGGCGTATTAGAACGCAGCGATTCGGCTGCTGCCAAAGCGCTGCATTCTAAGAAGTGACATGTCACTTCTTTCATGTACTTTGAATGCAGCCCCCGCTCTGTCTATGGGAGGGGCTGCATCCAGAGCGCATGAAATCGGCTTTTCAGTATGCACTTTTTCTGCAGCGATTTGAAGCGCACGTGTGCTGTTCAAATCGCTGCAGAAATTTCTGCAGGGACAGAACGCAACGTGGGCACATAGCTATAAGGCGCTCCCATATTAGATATCGGTGCAGGTCTTAGAGTTTGGGAATGTCTTTAATGGAAATAACTCTTCAACCTCTCTACTACAAACCTATTACTATATTTAAAGTGGCTAAGCTGCAAAAATCTTTACAGTTATGTTTGAAAGTTTGTAAACCCTTCCAAAAGTTCCATATATTTAACCTAAAACTACATCAGATTTTCACAAAAGTCCTGAAAGTTGATAAAGAGAACCAAATTTAACAAACAAGTCAAAATATTAGACTTTGCACTTACAGTAGTGATGGGATGCGCAAACACTAAAATGATTGGGTAGTCAATGCTTGAGCTGAACAATTTCTAATGCTCACGTTCTTGTTTTGAGTAACAAGTATAATGGAAGTCAATGGGAAACTCGAGCATTTTTCCTGCAGACGCCTAGGAGGTCTCGGGGGCCTACAAATCACTGAAATTGAGGGAAACACCACTGAAATGTAATGGGAACAGCATCGGGAAGAACCCAGAACACATCTCTGACTCCCACAAATGAGAAATGTAAAGCTCTCCTTGTAGCATGGGTTGAAAAGGGTGCACAACCAGTAATCTGTGTTGCCCAAAATGTGCATAACACGAGGGTCCGTGGAAAGGCAGAAGAACATAAAGTCTTCCATATAAATCCCTGTGCGCCCCACATCTCCTCCTCCTCCTCCCTCTCCTCCTCCTGCTCCTCCTGTTCAGGCCATTCACACTGAACAGAGGGGATAAAGCTGTTAGGGTAGTAACTTCTGTAGAGCAGGCAACCATCTGCTATTCCTCTTCCTCACCCTCCTCATTATCACCCAATCCACCCTGTGAAAATGAAGTCACTGCGGAGTCTGACAAGCCACTTTGTGCTTCTTTGTTGCTTAGTCAGAGCCAGGTTCGACCACTTTTGTGCTCGCTGGTGATCGGTCTGGCAGGAGTCAATACCTGATAGCCTGTAAGTTGCTGCTGGGGTCACAGGTTACTGAATACCTATCACAGCTGCCTCCGCCCTTTAAGAGATGGTGGATCATGTTCCTCCATGCCGAATATAGCAAACGTGAGTGGCCTTGGTGGATGGTTATTCAGGTTTTGCAGCACTGCTGTATGCTATCTTGGTGTGTTGTGGAGATACCCTTGTTGTTGTGTATTTCCTTCCTTTTCTTTGTTTTATCCATGTACACTTATTGTCTTCACCTTCGTGAGTGACTGCTGAGAGTTAGAGTTTCAGTTCCTCCCCGTCTGTCTATTTGTGTGGGGATTAATCCCTTCAGTCCCGACTGGGGTTGAGGGGGTATAAAACCAGGGCTCCTCAGTAGTTAGGGTTACGCTAGTGGTTTAGACATCGCCACCATCAGGTGTACCTCTGGGGTAAGAGACAGTTAGGATCTCCTGTAGCCTGAGGGCTTAGGAGTCTCGATTCCCAGTCACTTCATTACTATTGAGACCTATTTAATGTACCTTTAACGTCTCTTCCCTGCCTCCAGCTTGTGATAAGATTCTACCTATCACCTCCTACAATCATGTGACAGGAGAAGCAAGGAAAAGCTGCATCTCATAGAAACACAGTGGAGATTTTGTACACATCACTTACATATAAAATAGGGAGAAAATGTGAGCCGGTTGAGTTTTATAAGCCTGCAACTAATCATTGTAGGGATTCATTTTCTAGGATATACTGTTCTATAAAATATTCCCTAATATAAAGAAGAAACTGTAACTTAAGCTAAATGGAGGATGCAAAAAGGAAAAAGGAGGTTGTAGCTGGATGGGGAGGTTTCTGAGAACTATCAGTAAGGATTTAATAGGTGATATTATCCTATAGATCATAAAAGGTTAAAGACTGACCTCCAATCTACACATGTACTGGACTGGTAGTTAGATCGGAAATCACAAAACACAACTGCCCATAATGAACATGACCAAAATGCAACTGAGCTGGATGAAACAAGTATGTATTTTCGCATATATTTTACAAACTGAATATAGATGTATGTGTTGTTGAATATGTTCTTTATTTAATACATTGCAGCAATGTAATCTATAACAGGTTGGAAAGTCTTGACATTTCCCATACACACAACTTTTCTCCAAGGTTTATGGTGCTATTAGTTTAAGTAACAATGACCTTAAGGCACAGGGAATGTCTTATTCCAACACTGTTTAATAATGTTTACTATTTGTAAAGGAGTTTAGATGCCTAGCCTTTAAATTATGGATCAGTGATGCCAGCAACTGTAGACAAAATGAGTTCATTTGTAAGAAAAATGATGAGAAACAGTGTACGAAAAGGAAGGACATAATAACATTGGGTAGTAAAGTGTTATAGTGGTTCCAAACCTTGGCAAGTAGCCACAATCTTTCTCTGGGCTTTTATTTCTCTTCTTACATTCACAAATACAAGGTTTAGAATTTAATAGACCTTAAATTTAAGTAAATATACTCAGATTTTACTTTTACTTTCTTGAGTAAATTTTACTCAGATTACTGAGCACATGTGATCTCTGCTTGAATTTTAATTACTTTCAGGTTATCCTTATTTAAATCACTTTTATATGTAAAATTCACTTTGGTCATTTTCTTCTTACTCTACAAGATATACAAGGAGTGAAACAATAGAAATTCGATGATTTTCAATATCCTTATAAACTAATGGCACATACTGGTCACTGAGGCTGACTGTTCTCAAAATGAACAAGGTCTAGATTGGCCCCGACTTCTTAACCCAAGAGGATGACAGCAGCAGAACTGAAAGCCAAGTCAAATGTTCCTTTTTTCGTTGTTGTATTCCCATGAACCCCAAAAAGGTATACCGTTCATTTTTCTTCTGGTCCTCCTCTTCCTATACAATATAAACAAAGTTATCATGTGACAATCGCTCTAAATTTCTTGAGGGCCATCGGCAGGCCCTCACTCATAAATTATAGAGGGCCAGCAGACAGCCTTCAATTAATTTTTAGAGTCCAGAGAGTGTCTGCACCCGGCCTCTTCCCCACTTGTTGTATGATGCACACATTTGAATAAACCGGATTCTTATGCTTGAGCCATGGACAGTGCTGCTGTTTTTTTCTTACATGAAAAATCGGGGAGATATCTATCTCTAGAGCATGCACCATCGGCCAGCGTTTATAGCTAGGGGGACTCGAGAGGACTTTGTCCCTAACAGTTGCTTATCAAAGTAACCCTCCAGTAGTGCAAGACCGCATCTCTCGTTGTTGGTTAATTTTTAGAGGGCCAGCAACAGGCCGTCATTTACAATTTTTGGAAGGCCAGCAGGCGGACCACCAAAACATTATTAAGAAGATTGGACTTAATCTGGAAAATAGGCTATCAATAAAGGCATCAATGCACACAGTTTTTTTGAAAAAATATAACAAATTATTTATTATGCGTGACACATAAAGGACATACACAGACAAATTTAAAATCAACACAGCAAGAAATTGGGCGGTGTGACCATAAATGGGGCTTATTATATATTGCACATTGCAAGTGAGAGCTCTAACAGAAAAGAGGCAATAATATCAATGAGTAAATACAGAGCCCATATATAAATCTACAAGGGTTAAAATCACCTCTAATCACAAAAGCCAGTGAATGCTTAGTTATGACAACCTGAATGTAATTGGAACTGTAGCAGATACAGAATAAATGCAGCCTGATACTAAGTCTGGTAACCAGTGACCAGGGCTGCTGTGGAAGATAATACAATTAAGGATTTAGATTATATGACTAATCCTAGCACAATAGCATTATATACACTGAACTTTTGTAAAGACAGGCTACAGGTCAGATAACCATAACTAAACACAGATAGCGATCACTGCTAACAGGGATAATGAACCCTGAATATAAAGAGCTCAGCAGGGAAAAATACCCACCAAAGTGTACAGCCCCACCAGAGTACACCGCCCACACCTGACGCGCGTTTCGCAACGGCTTCGTCGGAGGTGTGACACCTTCATTATCCCTGTTAGCAGTGATCGCTATCTGTGTTTAGTTATGGTTATCTGACCTGTAGCCTGTCTTTACAAAAGTTCAGTGTATATAATGCTATTGTGCTAGGATTAGTCATATAATCTAAATCCTTAATTGTATTATCTTCCACAGCAGCCCTGGTCACTGGTTACCAGACTTAGTATCAGGCTGCATTTATTCTGTATCTGCTACAGTTCCAATTACATTCAGGTTGTCATAACTAAGCATTCACTGGCTTTTGTGATTAGAGGTGATTTTAACCCTTGTAGATTTATATATGGGCTCTGTATTTACTCATTGATATTATTGCCTCTTTTCTGTTAGAGCTCTCACTTGCAATGTGCAATATATAATAAGCCCCATTTATGGTCACACCGCCCAATTTCTTGCTGTGTTGATTTTAAATTTGTCTGTGTATGTCCTTTATGTTACAAGTAAAATATATCTTTGTACCGTGTTAGCCAGTAGAGATAAAAAAATTGTTTAAAAGAACAGAGAGTCCTCAGTGGTTGATACCTTTTAATGGCTAACTGAAAAGATGGTAATAATTGCAAGCTTTCGAGACTACTCAGGTCTCTTCATCAGGCATGGTATAACACAAAATCTGAAGAGTCACGTATTTATACACAACAAGACTTAGAATAGTGCAGTAAAAAAAAAAAAAAAAAAAAAGAACAAGTTATATGAAACAGAACTATCTCTATGGCAGGGGGACAAGCTGTTCTAGTCATAAATACTGCTGCAGTTCAGTGTGAAAGTTTTATTGTCCTTTGATAAGGGTCTGGTCCAGGGCTGTGACACGCTCGGATGGTCAGAGGAGCACATCTTTTAACTGATGTAAAAAGACATGAATCCATGAGACACATTCATTCCTTCTCTGAATGTGTCAAAGGTCATCATAAGTTTGTACTCCCATAGTCTCCTGTCTCTCTGGGACTTGAAGTTTCCTTTCAATACCAGCAATTTCATGTCCATGATGCTGTGGTCTGGGTTACAAAAATGTTTGGCCACAGGTAGATCCATCCTTTTTTCTCTAATTGTGTGGCGGTGAGAATTCATCCTTGTCCTGAGCTGTTGTCCTGTCTCCCCTACATACAGACCCCCAGTTGGACATTTGGTACATATAATTAAGTACACCACATTGGTTGTGGTGCAGCTGAACGTACCTGGGATCTTGTAGTCCTGATGTGATCTGGGAATCTTTATCTTGTCCGTTGTCAATATTAATGGACAGGTCTTGCATTTTTTCTGGTTGCAGGGAAATGTTCCTGTTGGTGTTGGAGAGGACAGGGAGCTTCTGACAATGATGCTTCTTAGATTTGGGGGCTGTCTAAAACACAGAAGTGGGGGGTCTGGAAAAATAGATTTTAACCGGGCATCTTTTTGCAGTAATGGTTGTAGTTTCCGTGCAGCTCCTCTAAACACCTCCAGATGTGGATTGTAGGTGACTACAAGAGGGACCCGGTTGTTCTCTTCTTTGGTTTTATAATGTAGAAGATGGTTTCTTGATATTCTGGTGGCTCTTATAATCTGGTTTTCAATTGTTCTTGGGTGGTAGCCTTGATTCAAAAAGGTTTTTCTGAGGCCCTCAAGGTGATTGTCTCTATCTGTACTGTTGGAACATATCCGATTGTACCTGATGGCCTGGCTGTATACAATAGAGTTTTTTATGTGTTTTGGATGAAAACTGTCCCATTTCAGGTATGTTGGACGGTCAATTGGCTTCTTGTACAGGGATGTCTGTATTTCATTGTTCCGTAGTTTAATGATGGTGTCCAAGAAGTTGATTTCCGTGCAGGAGTAGTTGAGTGTTAGGTTGATGGTGGGATGAAACTGATTAAATTGTTCATGGAAGGTCTTCAGCTGCTCCTCAGACTCTGTCCAGATGATTAAAATATCATCAATGTAACGGTAGTAGGCCAGAGGCCTGATAGGACAAGAGGATAAAAAGTCACTCTCAAGCTTGGCCATGAAAAGATTTGCATATTGTGGTGCCATTTTGCTTCCCATTGCAGTCCCAGTCTCCTGTAGATATATGTCATTGTCAAATTCAAAGTAATTATGGGTGAGGATAAATTTTGTAAGCTTCACCACATTAATATTGACAACGGACAAGATAAAGATTCCCAGATCACATCAGGACTACAAGATCCCAGGTACGTTCAGCTGCACCACAACCAATGTGGTGTACTTAATTATATGTACCAAATGTCCAACTGGGGGTCTGTATGTAGGGGAGACAGGACAACAGCTCAGGACAAGGATGAATTCTCACCGCCACACAATTAGAGAAAAAAGGATGGATCTACCTGTGGCCAAACATTTTTGTAACCCAGACCACAGCATCATGGACATGAAATTGCTGGTATTGAAAGGAAACTTCAAGTCCCAGAGAGACAGGAGACTATGGGAGTACAAACTTATGATGACCTTTGACACATTCAGAGAAGGAATGAATGTGTCTCATGGATTCATGTCTTTTTACATCAGTTAAAAGATGTGCTCCTCTGACCATCCGAGCGTGTCACAGCCCTGGACCAGACCCTTATCAAAGGACAATAAAACTTTCACACTGAACTGCAGCAGTATTTATGACTAGAACAGCTTGTCCCCCTGCCATAGAGATAGTTCTGTTTCATATAACTTGTTCTTTTTTTTTTTTTTTTTTTTTTTTACTGCACTATTCTAAGTCTTGTTGTGTATAAATACGTGACTCTTCAGATTTTGTGTTATACCATGCCTGATGAAGAGACCTGAGTAGTCTCGAAAGCTTGCAATTATTACCATCTTTTCAGTTAGCCATTAAAAGGTATCAACCACTGAGGACTCTCTGTTCTTTTAAACAATTTTTTTGTCCTTTATGTGTCACGCATAATAAATAGTGATGAGCGAGTACTAAAAAGCTCGGGTGCTCGAAGCTCGGGCCGAGCATCCCAAGATACTCGTGTACTCGGGCCGAGCAACGAGCCCAATGTTATCCTATGGGAGACCCGAGTATTTTTGTGAAATGACCCCCCGGCAGCATGGAGAAACCCTAAAAATGTCACAAAAGTCTCAGAAGAGTGCTCAAATGACATGGCAACAGCATGGGGAAGACCCCTTGAAGCATTTATCACTGAAAAGTCACAGCTGTGAACAATTTTGTCCGCGTTTTACGCCATTTTTACGGACTCACCAGAAAACCTTCCAAAATGACCCCAAAATGATTTTTCATGGCGGAAATGTTAAGGGCACATACCCAATAGTGAGATAGAGCTGGTGTATGTTACTTTTTGAGATTAATACATGAAAGATTTTACGTGAAAACATTGTGTGGCACTCCGATGTCCCTGAGAAGAGACGTACATGAAGGCCTCTTGAGTCTAATGTGCCCATTTTGAGGAAGTGAGTCTTTGTAGTATTTTCCTTTGCCAGGGCAGTCCAAAATTGTGAGGTTCACCAATGCCCCTGCATGCAGACGTGCATGAGGGCCTGTAAACCTGAAGTGCCCATTGGAAGGAAGTGGGTCTATTGTAGTATAGCCCTTAGGCAGAGCAGCCAAAAATTGGGAGGCTCCACGTTGTCCCTGGGTAGAGACGTGCATGAGGGCCTTTAAACCTGAAGTGCCCATTGTAAGGAAGTGGGTCTATTTCAGTATAGCCCTTTGCCAGGGCAGCCAAAAATTGGGAGGCTCCACATTGTCCCTGGGTAGAGACGTACATGAGGGCCTCAAAACATTAAGTGTCCATTTTAAGGAAGTGGGTGTATTATAGTATAGCCCTTAGGCAGGGCAGCCAAAAATTGGGAGGCTCCACGTTGTCCCTGGGTAGAGACGTGCATGAGGGCCTCAAAACATTAAGTGTCCATTTTAAGGAAGTGGGTGTATTATAGTATAGCCCTTAGGCAGGGCAGCCAAAAATTGGGAGGCTCCACGTTGTCCCTGGGTAGAGACGTGCATGAGGGCCTCAAAACATTAAGTGTCCATTTTAAGGAAGTGGGTGTATTATAGTATAGCCCTTAGGCAGGGCAGCCAAAAATTGGGAGGCTCCACGTTGTCCCTGGGTAGAGACGTGCATGAGGGCCTCAAAACATTAAGTGTCCATTTTAAGGAAGTGGGTGTATTATAGTATAGCCCTTAGGCAGGGCAGCCAAAAATTGGGAGGCTCCACGTTGTCCCTGGGTAGAGACGTGCATGAGGGCCTCAAAACATTAAGTGTCCATTTTAAGGAAGTGGGTGTATTATAGTATAGCCCTTAGGCAGGGCAGCCAAAAATTGGGAGGCTCCACGTTGTCCCTGGGTAGAGACGTGCATGAGGGCCTCAAAACATTAAGTGTCCATTTTAAGGAAGTGGGTGTATTATAGTATAGCCCTTAGGCAGGGCAGCCAAAAATTGGGAGGCTCCACGTTGTCCCTGGGTAGAGACGTGCATGAGGGCCTCAAAACATTGTTCCCATTGCAAAGGAGCGGGTCTCCTGTCGTTGTAATGTCCATTCTGCAAAGAATGGGCGAAAAAATTTACCACTGGGGGTATACCTGAAACAAAGGCCTAAGTATTGCAATTTGTAACGGTCATCATCATGGTGGCGCATGAGGAGAAGGAGGAGGAGTCCAGCGATTATCCAAAGTCCAGAAGTGTGTACCCATGGGTGAGTGGAGGTACATGGCAAACTTTAAATTCCGCTCTCATTTGCTGGTGGTGTGGTGAAGTCTGGCCCAATCCAACCCTTGTTCATCTTGATCAGAGTCAGCCTGTCAGCATTTTCAGTTGACAGGCGGGTGCGTTTATCTGTAATGATTCCACCTGCGGCACTAAAAACACGCTCTGACAAAACGCTAGCAGCAGGGCAGGCCAGGACTTCCAAGGCGTAGAGAGCCAATTCATGCCACGTGTCCAGCTTGGATACCCAATAATTATAAGGCACAGAGGAATGTCGGAGTACTGTTGTTCGATCTGCAAGGTACTCCTTCAGCATCTGGGCAACTTAGGATTTCTTGTGGCACTACCCCGCACCTCAGGGGCTGTGGTACGTGAGGGGCTGAGAAAACTGTCCCACATCTTAAAGACTGTTCCCCTACCTCTGGCGGATTGGACTTGTGCCTCTCTCGGCTGTACGCCTCGGTTGTCCACTGATTCATGACCTATGCCGCTAGCGTTTTGTGAGGGGAATGCTTTGCCTACTTCCGTGAGTATGGCCTTCCGAAACTGCTGCATTTTGGTTGACCTCTCCTCCACGGGAATAAGAGACAAAAAGTTCTCCTTGTAGCGTGGGTCTAACAGTGTTACCAACCAGTAATGATTGTCGGCCAAGATGTTCTTAACGCGAGGGTCACGAGACAGGCAGCTTACCATAAAGTCAGCCATGTGCGCCAGACTCTTAACAGCCAGGACTTCAGTAGCCTGACCAACAAGATGACTGAACATGCTGTCCTCCTCCTCCTCCTCCTCCTCCTCCTCCTCCTCCTCCTCATCTACCCTGTCCTCTGGCCAGCCACGCTGAACCGAGGATATGACTGGTGTGCATGTCATATCCTCAATTTGGCCGGAGAGTTGCTCCATGTCTTCATCCTCCTCCTCGTCATAGTCCTCCACTGCACGTTGTGATGAGACGAGGCTGGGCTGTGTGTTATCACCCACACCCACTACTGTTTCTTGCTGCAACTCATCGCGCTCCGCCTGCAATGCATCATGTTTGTTTTTCAGCAGAGACCGTTTTAGAAGGCAGAGTAGCGGTATGGTGACGCTAATAATGGCGTCATCACCACTCACCATCTTGGTGGAGTCCTCAAAGTTTTGGAGGATGGTACATAGGTCTGACATCCATCTCCACTCCTCAGGTGTTATGTGTGGAGTTTGACCCATTTCCCGACGGCTTAGGTGATGCAGGTACTCAACAACTGCCCTCTTCTGCTCACATATCCTGACCAACATGTGCAGAGTTGAATTCCAACGCGTGGGGACATCACACACCAGTCTGTGAGCCGGAAGATGCAAACGGCGCTGAAAGCCGGCAAGGCCGGCTGAAGCAGTAGGTGACTTTCGAAAATGTGCAGACAGGCGGCGAACTTTTACCAGTAGATCAGACAGCTCTGGGTATGACTTTATAAACCGCTGAACCACGAGGTTGAGCACATGGGCCACGCATGGAACATGTGTCAGCTGGCCTCGCCTCAAAGCCGCCACCAGGTTCCGGCCATTGTCACACACGACCTTTCCTGGCTTTAGGTTCAGAGGTGTGAGCCAGTGATCTGCCTGCTGTTTCAGAGCTGTCCACAGCTCTTCTGCATTGTGGGATTTGTCACCTATGCAGATTAGCTTCAGCACAGCCTGTTGCCGCTTCGCCGAGGCAGTGCTGCAGTGCTTCCAGCTTGTGACTGGTGTGGAGGGCACAGTGGATGAGGATGCGCAGGAGGAGGAGGAGGCTGAAGAGCATGACATTCCGGAGCTGTAGAGTGTGGGTGAAACACTGACTGAGGTAGGGCCTGCAAACCTTGGTGTGGGAAGGACGTGTTCCGTCCCTCGCTCAGACTGGGTCCCAGCTTCCACAATATTAACCCAGTGTGCCGTCAACGAGATGTAGCGGCCTTGCCCACAAGCACTTGTCCACGTGTCTGTGGTTAGGTGGACCTTGGGTGAAACAGCGTTGTTCAGGGCACGTGTGATGTTTTGTGACACGTGGTTATGCAACGCGGGGACGGCACATCGGGAGAAATAGTGGCGGCTGGGGACCGAGTAACGTGGGACAGCTGCCGCCATCAGGTCACGGAATGCTTCAGTCTCCACCAGCCTAAAAGGCAACATTTCCAGCGCAAGCAGTCGCGAAATGTTAGCATTTAGAACTGTGGCATGTGGGGTGTTGGCAGTGTATTTGCGCCTGCGTTCAAAGGTTTGCTGAATGGATAACTGAACGCTGCGCTGGGACAAGGACGTGCTTGATAATGGTGTTCTTTCTGCGTAGGCAACTGCAGGTGCAGGAGTGGAGGAGGCTTGTTCGCAGGCAGCATGGACAGAGGATTGGCTCGCATGCACAACCAGCGAAGACGTAGCAGTGACATCAGCAAGCACTGCTCCTCGACTCTGTTGTACTTCCCACAAAGTCGGGTGCTTGGCTGACATGTGCCTGATCATGCTGGTGGTGGTCAGGCTGCTAGTTTTGGTACCCTTGCTGATGCTGGCACGGCAGGTGTTGCAAATGGCCTTTTTTGAATCATCTGGATCCAACTTAAAAAACTGCCAGACTCGGGAAGACCTAACATTTGTACAGGCACCTTGTGTCGTCGTGTTGTTCCGGGGAACGGTTGCCTGACTTCTGCCTGGGGCCACCACCCTGCTTCTTACTGCCTGTTGTGATGCTACGCCTCCCTCCCCCTGTGCACTGCTGTCCTCGCTCTGCATATCCTCCTGCCAGGTTGGGTCAGTTACTGGATCATCCACCACGTCGTCTTCCTCTTCCGCACCCTGCTCCTCCTCCTGACTTGCTGACAATTGTGTCTCATCATCGTCCACCACTTGTTGAGACACGTTGCCAACTTCGTGAGAACGTGGCTGCTCAAATATTTGGCCATCTGTACAGACGATCTCCTCATGACCCACTTCAATATGAGCTGGCGAGAGGCCAGAATGTGTGAATGGAAACGTGAACAGCTCTTCCGAGTGTCCAAGTGTGGGATCATTAATGTCCGAGGAGGACGTGTACTCAGCCTGGTGGTAGGAAGGAGGATCAGGTTCAGAAATGTGCGGTGCAGTATCACGGCTACTGACACTTGACCGTGTGGAAGACAGAGTGTTTGTGGTGGTGCCAATCTGACTGGAAGCATTATCTGCTATCCAACTAACAACCTGTTGACACTGGTCTTGGTTCAAGAGCGGTGTACTGCTGCGGTCCCCAAGAATTTGGGACAGGACGTGCGAGCGACTAGATGTGGCCCTTTGTTGTGGCGAAATTAGAGCTTGCCCACGACCTCGGCCTCTGCCTGCACCACCATCACGTCCACTTCCTTGTTCCTTGCCAATGCCCTTGCGCATTTTGCAATGCTGTGCACTGCTGACGTGTATATTCACTACTTGTGCGTTATATCAAAGTGTGTGGAAATTGCACACAAGTGCACCTGTACGCTGCCACCAACAGGCACACACGTGCGGTTTTAAAAACCAAGCACGGACGCAATAAGAACCTAACAGGTTTTTTTGGGGAGCGACAATTACAGACAAGTCAGACACTATCTGGACTGTTTTACACTGTGTACACCAGCCCCAGATATGATGAAGGCTGGTATACGGTCACCACTACCCTGCCTGCCTGCCTGCCTGTATACTGGTACAATAGTCCTGACAAGGACTCTTTTGGTCACTAGCCTGTATTCAGACCTGGCTATACCCTGCCTGTATATAGCAACAGTAGTCCTGAGAAGGACTCTGCTACTGTACTCCGACCTGGCTATACCCTGCCTGCCTGTATACAACTAGAATAGTCCTGAGAAGGACTTTTGGTCACACTGTTTGCAGCCCTGCAACTGAAAAAGCTATAAAGGGCCGCAAAGCTTTCCCTGAATCAGCGACACTCTCCCTGCACTCACTGTCTGGATAGCTGTGAGCAGAGCACAGCGCGCCGGCCGATATAAAGGCTCGGTCACGCTGTGCAGGCCGGCCAATCACTGCAATTCCACAACTAACAGGGCTGTGGCATTGCAGTGGTCTGCCAGCCAATCCCTGCATGAGGGCTGGCTCTCAAAAGAGCGCCAACATGCAGAAATGAAGACCACGAGTACAGCACGAGTATCGGGAGATTACTCGGTCCCCGCCGAGCAGCCCGAGTACAGCGATACTCGTGCGAGTACCGAGTAGTGACAAGCATGCTCGCTCATCACTAATAATAAATAATTTGTTATATTTTTTAAAAAAAACTGTGTGCATTGATGCCTTTATTGATAGCCTATTTTCCAGATTAAGTCCAATCTTCTTAATAATGTATGATATGGGGACTCTAGTTGTTTAATAAATATATACATTATGAATTCCTGTACTCTATTGTTAATATATAATGGACCACCAAAACATGTCTTTTAGGGTTACATATTTTATTATAAAAAATAAAACCGTACAGTTTGCTGGTGCGAGCACAACAAACATGGTGGTCATATATGAGACTTAAGTTCCTGTTTCCACTTTGCAGGTGGGTGCGGACAATACTCTTGAAGCTAGAACAGTGCAAACAGGTGGTCGGTTGTATAGCAGATAATATTTGAGGTCTGTTTCCTGGCACCACACTGTCTTCCAAATGGTCCAGTCTCAATAGTAAAGAGTCTTGAAAACATAATCCTCAACCTGATCCTCCTCCATCCCATCATATTGAGTCCCAGGAAACAAGTAGTCTCAGACTCGGACACTCCGATGAACGAGTCTTTACATTTCCATTGATTGATTCCGGCCTCTCACCCTGCAAGTGTCAAGAGGGACATTAGAAGATTGTGTGTAGTGATTCCCAAATATTTGAGCAACAACAGACAGAAGAAGATGATGGTGTGCAATGGCAATTAGTGTCTCAAGTGGTTGATGATGATGAAACATAGTTGCCAACAGGTGATGTTATTAAGTCAGCAAGTAAGGAGGAATATCAGCTTTCAGAAGTGTCAGATAAGGAAAGTAAAGTCATTCTCAAAACCTAGCCCACCATGAGGCGGACACCAGGTGCTATTCTCATTGCAGAGACCATCACTGTGGTGTAAGAGGAGGGTCAAGGCTCTGCCTGCAGAAGTGGCCAGCATGCATGAACGGTTATTAAATGTATTAGCCAGAAGGGTGTACTTTGGGGTAGTGGCCACTAGGTGGCAAAGTGGCCCAGTTAATGCTTTCCTGACACCCCTAGGTAGGAAGGAGTTAAATAAAAGGAAGGGGAGAGAGTATAAATAGGGCAGGATGTAGGAGGAGGACAGGAGAGTCCCCCAGTGAGGAGAAAGAGACAAAAAGCCTAAAGCTGATTGGAAAGTATCCTAAGGGTTGACCTTTGACACTGGACATGTGGGGTCCTGCTCACTGGAGGACTGGTTGTTACTGCATCCCCAGAAGAGAGGTAAAGTCTGGACAGTCGAGGTGGCATCCGTTTTCCTAAATAGAATACCCAACCAAATGGTTGAGAGATTAAGGAACAATAACAGCAGACATAATCGTTAAATTTTACTGTGAGAACTATTTTTTTGTTTTTTTAACCCAATATTTAAAATAAAATATGTATACAGAAATAAATTATAATAATATTAGAAGCAAAAGTAATTTAATTTTAGAGAGGCAATGAATAGATAGTCAGATCTCCAATGTAAATAGTGAGACAAAAGAATATTGCAAGTATTACAGTAGTTTTAAATTTGCTGCTGCTGGTTGTATTTATGTTCAGCAAAGTAATATAATAATGGGCCAATAAGTATTATATGGCAATTGGTGGATCATTTGCTGAACAGTCCTGTAAATGGTGGTGTATAAGGTTTTAAAATTTTAAATAATAAAGAGTGTTTTTTATCATAAAAAAATCCACCAGGTCAGTGAGTTTTAGAATAGTTATAGATTATTGTTTTGGTGAAAATCAGTGAATTTTACATACCATATCTCTAATACACTATCCCTTTTGCAGCCGCTTGCCCTAAATTAAATGCAGCTGATAGTGGTATTATTAGAGAATAGAATATAATTTTTACATAGCATTAGCAAGGTCTGTAAGGTTTGAATCTCTCTGCCAGATGCCTTTAATATACACTATTCCTTCTCCAACAGATTGCACTCCACTAAATGCAGGTAAGAGTTGTATTATTGGATAATAGAATATATTTTTATGTAGCAGCAAGGTCTGTAAGGCTATAATCCCTACCTACATGCCGCTAATACACTATACCTTCTCCAGCAGTTTGCCCTAAACTAAATGCAGATAAGAGCAGCATTATTAGAGAACAGAATACATTTTTTACGAAACAGCAAGAAGGTTTGTAAGGCAAGAATCCCTGCCTACATGCCTCTAATACACTATCCATTCTCCAGCACTCCAGCAGCTTGCCGTACACTAAATGCAGCTGAAGAGCGGTATTATTCGAGAACACAATACATTTTTTATGTAGCAGTAGCATGCTCTCCAAGGGTAGCATTCCTGCCTACATGATTCTGATACACTATACCTTCTCCAGCAGCTTGCCTTAAAGTGAACCCTTTAAACTACATGCAGCTAAGAGCTGTATTAACAGAGAATAGAATAGATATTGTTAGTATACTCCCCCATCATCTTCTTTTCCAGTATCCAGCACAAATCTGCTCCCCTTCATTACACTTGTAGTGCCCCTGAACCCATCAGGGCACTACAAGGTACTGCATCTTGTCCCCCAATGGGGACAGTGTTGCAAATGTATGTAAAGCGCTGTGGAATTAATAGCGCTATATAAATGAATAAAATTATTATTATTATTATTATAGATGCAGGGCCTACCCCCAGGGACCAGGAAGACCAGTGCCGGTAACATCAAAACACATAAACATCCCTCTCCCAATCATTGCTGACTGACTAGTTTGAGATTTAATGGATGGCCACCCAGGGGTGGAGTCAAACCAGTCCATTAGACAATGACCAGGTGGGAGGGGACACAGAAAAACAGTAGAGAATTTGGTAGTGACAGTGGAAGGAGACAGACGTGTCTTAAGACGGGGCAGTGTAGTGTGTAGTGTAGTGTAGCAGTGACCTAGATGATGAAGGAAAGTGGTTACCAGGGAGCGTACGACAATTTACCCCTGGAACCATAGCACAGAACTGGCACAAGGTCCCAGGTCAGGTGAATGCTTCAGGCTACCTGACAAATACCTGCATAGTGAGGGGACCATCAAGGACCTCACTAACCCAAGAATCCGAGGGCACCAGCAGTAATGAGAGAGCCAGGGACCGTAACAGAACACCGACCATGCAGGGTTCACACTTCCCGCCATACGGACCAGAGACGGAACGACAAACAGGAGGGGACCCCCAGACTCTCCAGGCCATGGGGTTCCTCCAACCAGTGAGAGGTACAGGGGAAAGAAGCCACCAAGTTACCACACCGGCACTGGGACTAAAGTGACCAGGGGTCAAGACCAACCATCCTCAGTGAACCAGCATTACCACCGCTGTGAGTAAACACCAGTTGCACTGCATTCCCATCATGTGGTCTCCCTTCTTTCCATGCCAAACACCATCATCAAACCCCTGGGGCCCCGGGCCTTTTTGCGGAAGGCCCAACATCCAGGCTGCACTCACATCAGCCCCAGCGGAGAGACTGTGCAGTGGCAGTTCCATAACCATAACTACAACCCGCAAGTGGCGTCACAACATAAACTCTTTAATCTCTCCTGTATATAACCCCTTTTTAAGCAACCCCCAAGGTCACGGAACCGGGCATCAGTCATTACACACCCGTAACACAGCATCCCCATACATATACGGCCCGGGAATATGTACCCCATAGCCCTGGCGGGCTCACACTTACACTACACTAACATTTTTTACAGGTTTAGGGAATACAGAAAAATACTGGGAGTGTTTATTTAAGTCCAACTGGGTGTTACTAGAGATTTGTCTCTAGGGCTGTGTACTTCTTTAGCCTACATGAGTTTAACCAATCATAAGTAGGCAGTATCCTGCAGGGGAAAAAAAGGAACATAACCTCCTCACCTAACTGATCTCTGCAGCTACTATAGGGCTGAGTGGTGTATCATTACAAACACTTCCAAAACTCATCTCAAAGTGCTGTCAGCTCTCATCCTCCTTCCACACTGACTTCCATGAGATGGGATCTGGAACTGTTTGTAATGATTCATACTATAACTGAACTCTTGTGAATCTACACAGTAGCTGCAGTTATGTATCTTTGCCAACTTTTCCAGCTACTATCCCATGGCAGTGTGAAATTATATCACTATCCTGAGCCAATCAGCAAAATGCCATAAATGCAAACCCTTCAACATATATTAAATACACGTAAGATGAGGATGATACAGCGGAATAAGGAATATGTTTCAAACTTCTTACATGCTGCTTTATATAAAGACACATAGGCAAAATATTACAATAAGAATTGTCAAATGAATCAAGAATATAATGAATACATAGGGCCTGATTTATTAAGGCTACTTTCACACTTCCGTTTCGCAGCATCCGTCACAATGCGTTGTGTGCCGCATGTGACTTTTGCGTTGTAAATAGTGTGATAATAAAGGCAGCCGATTCCTGTGAAATAACGTGGTGTTGCATTCTTTTAGTTTTCTTTAGCCGAGACAGAGAGAGAGTGAGAGGGAGCCCCCATCATCACCGTGCACACACTGGCACTACCGCACCCATCATCACCGCACACACCGGCACTACCGCCCCCATCATCACCACACACAAGCAGGCACTACCGCCCCCATCATGACAATACACACACCGGCACTACTTGAGTGACGTCTCAGCTGACAACGCGATTCACTTCAGTTTCTGCATGGAGCTCACAGGAGCGGCAGTGTGATGCTGCTGCGCCTGTCAGCTTCCAATGTATCAGAGCTGAAAGCGTTGTGGGACCTCGTGTGGATTACATTGGACCTGGAGGGATATTTGGGGATTAATAAAGTGGTGAAAGAGGGTGTTTTTTTGGCTTTTATTTCAAATAAAGGATTTTTCGTTGTTTGTGTTTATTTACTTTCACTACAGATTAATCATGGGGGGTGTCTCATAGATGCCTGCCATGATTAACCTAGGATTTAGTGGCACCTATAGGCTGCCATTAACTCCTTATTACCCCGATTACCACCGCACTAGGGCAATTCAGGATGAGTCGGGTAGAGTCCCGGGACTGTTGCATCTAATGGATGCGGCAATTCCGGGCGCCTGCTGGCTGATATTTTTAGGCTGGGGGGCTTCCCATAACGTGGGGCTCCCCACCCTGAGAATACCAGCCTTCAGCCGTGTGGCTTTATCTTGGCTGGTATAAAAGTTGAGGGGGGGGAGCGCACGCCGTTTTTTTTTTAAAATTATTTATTTATTATACTGCACGATATAGACCCGCCCACTGGCGGCTGTGATTCATTGCAGTGAGACAGCTATCACTCAGCGTGGGGGCACATCTGACTGCAACTAATCATAGGCGCCAGTGGGCGGGGGAAGCAGTGAATACGAGATGGAATAATGAGCGGCCGGCATTTTCAAAAGCAGGAGAAGCCGCCAGAGCAGTGTTACAGCTGTGCAGCGCCGTGCCGGTGATCAGTGAGTATGAGAGAGGGGGTGAGAGGGAGAGACTGACCGACAGAGAGAGATAGAGACCAAGAGAGAGAGAGACCGATCGACAGACTGACTGACAGAGAGAGAGAGACCGATCGACAGAGAGAGAGAGAGAGACCAAGAGACAGACAGAGAGAGAGACCAGGAGTGCTTTTAAACGATTTAGAACATTCTGCTGGACATGCTGGGCATGCTCAGTAGAACGTGACAGAATCCTGCACTGGAATCTGTTGCCAAACGCATGACGATGGAATCCAGCACCATAGACATTCATTATGCCTCTTAACGGATCCCGACGGAATTCTGCCGAGTGTGTTTTTTTACACAAACAAAAAAACGTTACATTGCGCGTTCCTTCTGCCCGACGGTCACTAACAAAACGACTGATGCGGAGCGGATGCAAAGCAAGACCATCCATTGTAATCTGCCCTTAAAAGAAGCCTATGAGGAATAAACGGATTTCTGCAACGGTTACCGTAATTCCTCAAGGCGACGAATTGCAATGGATGCCGCACAACGCAACTGTGAAAGTAGCCTAACACTGTTGTTTTGCACACCAGTGTTAATGAATATGACCACTGGAGTGAAATTTATCTAATTCTTTAGGAGACACATCTGGCATATATGTTACTCCACTCAGTGACTGGAGCACATTTCTGGCAAAATTTACATCACTAAAGTGGCATACATTTTGATTAATAGAAAGGGTTGGCTTTGCCATGAACCATCCCGCATAATCTCTCCCCACCTACCCCAATTTTGCTAACATTGAATGGTGTAAAAATGCCAGAAGCTGCCCTATATTGTTAAAATTATGAGTTGCGCAAAAAGTTTGTGACATTTGAAGGTGTTCTATATCAGGAAACACCTTGTGCGAAAACACCTTCATGAATCGAGGTCAGAAACTCAAGTGTTAGGCTGGTGTCACACTTGCGAGTGTGTTGCGTGTATCTCGCGCGAGTCTCGCCTTGCATCACCCGGCAAGGACTCACACTCTCCTCAAAGGAGCGGGTCAGTTGAATAGAGATACATGCATCCGACCCACTCCTGTAAGGAGAGTGTGAGTCCGTGCCGGGTGATGCAACGCGAGACTCACGCGAGATACACGCAAGGCACTTGCAAATGTGACACCGGCCTTAGACGCAATTACTCGCCTCTCTGCACTACTCATAGTGACTAACACACTGCAGATTTAGGATATACCAGCCAATCACCTCACTGAGGCTCATAGATCATTGCATCAGACTGATATGTAATGTATCTTGTGCATTCCCCTGTCCTCTGAACACGACAATACTTTTAGTGCTGTTTTGGCTAATAGGAGCAATGTATATCTGTCCTCTTAATGGGCTTTATGTATATTTAATGATACAGCTGCTTTAGAATAGTAGGATTTGCAATATGATTTGTATTAAGCACTGAAAGTGAAATGTTTGACTGATCAATCTACTCTTTTACACCTATTAATAACATAGAAAATGGCGTATGAGACTACCAGGAAAACAACAGGCACTTATTTTGAATTCATGGTTCGATTGATACCTATGGGATATTTCTTAAGTTCTTCAATGTGCGGCTCAGCCACTTAACTCATTTCTGTGCTTGAGTTGTTATTTTGAGAAATGCATTACCGCTGGAACTGAAAATAGACAGAAACTAGAGAAAGTGTTACTTTTGTGGGTGGAAGTGTGTGACAGAAAGATGTGAGCGGAATAAAGATGTGCATTTGCGGTATGCTGGATAAAGTGTAATCAAAATACTGTTTGCAGCAGAGAAGATGTTTCCATTAGTGAGTCCACAGGACCATAACCCTTCCTTGATTATGAACCACAATCACATTCGGGATAATACGTGAGGCTCATGGTAAGTGATGGAATATGTTAGCATATATTTAAATATGCAGTATGTTTAGGGAAAAAAATCTAAAGCCTTTTAGGACTGATTTTTAAATATTCCTAAAATGTGCAGACAAATGTTGATTCTAGTTTTCTGAATAATGAAGAATGACAACACACAGTGCCAAAAGTTTGCTCATTAGGTGAAGTATCTAATTAGTTTACATGTAGTACAATAATTAAAAACTAGAGTTAAAGCGCTATATTCAGCCCCAATATGATTTCTTAGGCTACAGTATGTTCACACAGAGCATTCTTGTAGCATTTTTTTCCTGACCAAAACCTGATCTTGGGGCAGGATGGGAGTCATCTGCGGTTTTGGAGTGGTTTTTGTTGTGGATTTTGTGGCGTTTTACAGCGTTTTTTGCACTTCTGTGATATCTGACCAAGTCCAGACCTGCGGGGGTTCAAAAGTACCTGAGTGATGGGTCTAGCCCGGGATTGACCTGGATCCGGCACTCGGGTAATAAAAAAAAAAAAGTAAAACTAAAGAAAAAAGTAAAGCAGTGCTACTTTACTAGTCTCTGGCGTAACTGTACCTGCTTGGTAAATGCTAGAGTGTACGGGCTCTTTCCAGGTATGACATAATTTCAACATGCCCCTATCACATGGGGGATACAGGTGGGAAAAGCCCCCCTTGCATGATTATAGTTGAAAGGAGAGAACGTTGCCAAGCTCATTTATCAAGCTGGTCATGCCCACTAACCTGAAAGGAGTCCGTACATTCTAGCCTCAACCGTTCCTGCTCCACTGTCCCCCCCAGTTCTGGGACCGCTCATTAGCTTCATGCATGTTCACTGCTTTGCCCCCTACTGGCATCTGTGATTGCTAGCAGTCAGACACGCCCCCAGCCTGTGTGACAGTGTCTGATTGCAACCAATCACAGACCTGGTCTGCGGGTCTATCATACATTAAAAAATAAATAAAAAAAATTGATGTAGGGTTCCCCCATATTATTATACCCAGCACAGATAAAGCATATGGCTACAGGCTGCAGCCCCCAGCTGTGTGCTTTATCTTGGCTGTGTATCAAAATAAGAGGAACCACATGCTGTTTTATTATTTTTAAATAAATAATTTAACAAAATAGTGTGCAAACACCCAATTTTGATACCCAGTCAAGATAAAGCCCAACAGCTGGGGGCTGGTATTGTCAGGCTGGGGAGACCCAGCCTAAAAATAACAGCCTGCAGCCGCCCAGGATTGTTGCATCCATTAGATGCGACAATCCCAGCACTTTACCTGGCTCTTCCCGGTGCGGTGGCAATCAGGGTAATATCAGGGGTTAATCGCAGCTCACAGCTGCGACTAAGACAAGTCCTAGATTAGTAATGGCAGTATCTATGAGACACCCCCATTATTATTATTAGTAAATAAACACAAACACCGAAAAAATCCTTTATGTGAAATAAAATACAAAAAGCCCCCTTTTTCACCACTTTATTAACTCCATAAACACCCCTGCAGGTCCAACGTAATCCACAAGAGGTCCCACGACGATTCAGCATCCAAGTCACAGTGAGCAGCCAAAGAGCATGACTGCCCGCTCTGGACTCCAGGGAGAGAATGAATGAGCAGCGAACAGCAGTGACATCACTCAGCTGATTTGCGGTCACTGCTGGAGATACCTGTGATCACAAATAGCCTGAGAGACGTCACCGCTTAAAGCAGTAAATATACAGTGGAATGTAATGTGTAACCTGGGAAGTGCAGGAGGGGCTCAGGAAGTGTACAGCCGCGCCGGTGATTTGGAAAATGTATTGCGCCTATTCCAATCCCCCTATTCTTTCTATCACCATTTTTAAGTGCCGTCTTCTGGTCCCCATAGACCGTCGTCCAACCAGATACCCTGGATCAATTCTGGACCAGAATGAACATGTTCAGTCTTTAAAAACCTGACCAAAAATTCAGGTATTTAACAAAACAGTCAGCAGCAAAAAAATCCAGAGGTGTTAGTGTGTGCATGAGATTTCAGAAATCTCATAGAGTTTGCTGGTACTGTAAAAAGCAGTGTTTTATTAGCATGGATTTGCATAAAACCAAGGCAAATCTGCAGCTAAAAAAACCAAAATGCCCTGTGTGAATATAGCCTTACATAGGATCTCACAATCAGGCCAAAACATAAAAGGCAGTTACTATACTCATGATTTTCAGACTTCTATTTCCCATAGCTAATAATATATAAGGAAACTGAAGCCCAAAGGTTTTTAAATGTTTTCTTCCAGAAACTCGCAACACTGCACTGTGATGTATGAGGTCCGTGGTGGAAATCCATGCCACTATTTTAACCTTTTCGTAACCTTGGAGGTATGGTCATGTCCTGATAGTCAAAGGGCTCCCGACAAAGAACGTACCCAATACATCAGAGCGATTGTGGGGGCTCAGGTGCTGTGCCCTTGCAATCGACGCCAGGTCTCCAGCTTATGTTGAAGCCGAGACCCAGCTCTCACTACCAGAAGTGGTGCACACACCCCTTCGGGCAATTGAAACCCCTAAATGATCATTGGCGATTGTAGCAATTAGGTGGCTGGAAGAGGATCACGCTCCTCTCCCAAGCGATCGGGACTCCCAGGACGTGACAATGGGAACCCTGTTGCTGCTAGGGTTGTCATCATGCTATGGGTCACACTGCTATGGAAAACCTCACACATGTATGTTGCGAACTGTCAGTACTGCGAGTGCAGCACTGATATATAATCCACTACAATGATTGTGCATTGTAATGGATTATATGAATGAAAGTTGTCTCTTGGTCTTTGTCCAGCACCAGTTCTCTTCTGCTGATTCTGTCTTAGTGTTTTGACTGTAGTGCTGATGTCATGTGTGATGATCAATCACTTGGTCTCACTAGATGCAACTAGTGGAAGAGTAGTCAAACAAGCCGGAGGTCAGAGCCAGGAAGTCACGTGTGGCACACAGGGAAGAAAGTGGAGCCGAGGTCAGAGTACAAGCCGAAGGTCAGAAGCCAGGAAATAACATAAAGTACACGGAGAGAAAGCTGAGCAAAGTCAGGGTAAAAGCCGGGGGTCAGAAAATAGGTGAAAACATCAGAGTCAGGGGCGCGGGCAGAGAAGGGTCACAAAGGTTCGGAGTAGCAGGACAAGATCAGAACAAAGCACAGAGCACTTACAGGAGCCAGAGCACTCATTGCAGACCAGGACCTACAATTGGTGAAGTTCCAGGCGAGATCGCTCCCTAATGAAGCAGAGCAATCACCCGGAACGAGGCACTTAAAAACATGTTTCTCCCAATACCAGCGCAGGGCCTGAGGCTAGGAACAACCTGTACAACGGAGCACAACACAAAACAGAGCATTGACCATGACATAATGTTGATGAAGGGAAAATATGCAACTTTCTAGCTGAAGGGCATAACTTTTGAACCAAGGGGCATATAAAAAAAAATTAAAAACAGTTCTAAAATCAGTAGTGCAACACCAATTGTAAGAGGTACACAGATTAAATAGAAAAATCCAGTGAAAAGACCTCTTGAAAGGGACTCTGTCATGACACTTTTGCTATGTAATCTGGAGCCAGCATGTTGTAAGAGTTAACATGTAGTTTACAGCTAAAAGTCTGTTTTTTGCTTACCTGCAATATTAGTTTAAGCCTCTTAGCTTTATCATTAGTGGGTCTGAGGAGCATGTGAGCTCTAGTTTGACTCCGCCCCCTTTGTGGTTAGCATTTTCTGTCTATGGAAATGTACATTGAAAGCCTGGTGTGGGCGGGAGCAGCTCCTTAGCTCTGCTACATGTTAAAAATAGTATCTTTCACTGTGTCAGAAGGACTGCATGTAGTAATCTAAGGCGGGCTTTGCACGTTGCAACATCGGTAACAATGTGTTACCGATGCTGCAGCGATAGTCCCACCCCCGTCGCACGTGCGATATCTAGTGAAATCTGCCGTAGCGATTATTATCGCTACGGCAGCTTTACACGCACATACCTGCCGTGCGACGTCCCTCTGGCCGGCGACCCGCCTCCTTCCTTAGGGGGCGGGTCGTGCGGCGTCACAGTGACGTCACACGGCAGGCGTCCAATTGAAGTGGAGGGGCGGAGATGAGCAGGATGTAAACATCCCGCCCACCTCCGTCCTTCTCATTGCAGCCGGGAGGCAGGTAAGGTGAAGTTCCTCGCTCCTGCGGCTTCACACACAGCGATGTGTGCGGCCGCAGGAACGAGGAACTACATCGTACCTGTCGCTCCCCCGGCATTATGGAAATGTCGGAGGCTGCAGCGATGATACGATGACGACGATTTTGCGCTCGTTCATCGTATCATCTAGGATTTACACACTACGACATCGCAAGTGACGCCGGATGTGCGTCACTTTCGATTTGACCCCACCGACATCGCACCTGCGATGTCGTAGTGTGCAAAGCCCGCCCAAGTGTTATATCATTAGATTCAGAATCTCTTTGCCTACATCATGCTGCTCTCAGATGAGATATCATACAAGTGCTGACAGATTCCCTTTAAGGATACATGTATGCCAGCTCGCTCATCAAATTTTACCAATCAATGCTGCTTCAGTAAAACGCCAGCAGTTAATTTATTGCAGTGGCTTTGCCAGTGTTTTCACCATAGCTTTTGCCACCAACATATCTTGCTCTTTCAAGTATAGAAAGTGGGTGGCATCCCAGTTGAAGCTGCCAGAAAAATGGACTTCAAAACTAAATAAAACTACGGCACTACAGACGTTTTAAATATAAAAGTGCTACAAAATCTGTATGGAAAGTAAAAGCGGAGATTGATAAATTGGACCATCTGCCCAAAATATTTGTTTTCTTGCTGAACATCCTCCCCAACACCCTCCACTAATTCTGTGTAGTCCTGTTTGAAGCTAGAGTTATAGTATGGCCAATAGATTTTTAATAATGCATGTATTAGAGATCAACACAATGCAGACCACACAGCAGACAATTACATGATTCTTTAATCTGGGAAGCAAAACCAGATATTTCAAATAATATTAAAGGGAATCTATCAGCAGGTTTTTGCTATATAAGCTGAAGCCAGGATGCTGAAAGGGTTAATACAAAGAATTCAGGGATGCCTGTTTTGTCACAGTCCGATCTTTTGTTTATTTGCTATGTTTGTTTAAGCAGCAGGACACATCATTACAGGAGTAGAAATTTACAGGCACTGCAGTCTGACAATTGCTATCCTGTGATTGACACCTTGCTGTAAATGTACAATCTCTATAGAGAGCCTGATGTGAAAGGGACAGCTCCCTGGACTCTGCTCAGCATCGGACTGACTACCGGAGGAATCTCCAGTAATGCCCGGCCTGGCTTCAGGTATCTGCATTTCACTCCGGAGCTCTCACCTGAGCTCCAGAGTGCAGCCTAGACTGTACCGCGAGCGCCGAGTGATTGATTCCCCGGTGATTGCGGTTCAGTTCATGACAGCTGAAGACAGGTCACGCTGTACTCCGGAGTTGAGGTGAGAGCACCGGAGATCAGCTCGATCTGTCTGCAGCTGTCATGAACTGAACCGCAATCGCCGGGGAATCAATCACTCGGCGCTCGCAGTACAATCTAGGCTGCACTCTGGAGCTCAGGTGAGAGCTCCGGAGTTCAAGGCAGGTACCTGAATCCAGGCCTAGCATTACTGGAGATTCCTCTGGGTGCCAGTGCGACGCTGACTCTGCTAGATGAATAAAGCTAAAAATTCAGATTAAAAGCCGAACGAAAAAGCACAATAAGGCCTTACCCAATGGACATATAAAAGTAATAATGGAATGTGCTCACCTTATGGGGTTGTGTGTCACGCAACCAGAATTAAAGCATGTAGTCAGCTGCTGCAGAGTCCATGTGCTAAAAAAGCCGAAGCAGATCAGGAACAAAGTAGAGTGGAACTATTACTGCGCTGCTGAAGATATTATATAAATCTAGGAAAATTGAATGAAGGTGTTTTTTTTCAACTCGTTTTGAAGTGTCACCCAAATTCTTCATCAGGAAATTCACCGGTATAACCCAATATTGGTGTATTTCCTGATGAAGAAGTGGGGTGACACTTCGAAACGCGTTTAAAAAAAAAACCTTCTTTCAGCTTTCCTGGATTTATGCAATATCTTCAGCAGCGCAGTAACAGTTCCATTTCTACTTTGTTCCTGATCTGCTTCAAAAATTCAGATTGTCACAGAAAAGCTTCAGCCAGTAATCTAAGTGATACATCATTGGATTCAGAATCTCCTTGCCTATATCATGCTGCTATAAGATGAGGTATAAAAATAGCAACAAAAAAAGGAATAAATATACTCCAAAAATTAAGCATTACTTACAGCAAAGAAGGTCAAGAGTTTCTCATTGTCCAGGCCAAAAAGTAGTACTCTAGCAGGATGCAGCTAAGCCCCCACTAAGTGGAGGCATCACAGGTGCAGGAGGAGCAAATCACACACCTCCAAGGAATGGAGGGGGTGATTGCTGGATGATAAAACTGCACACTAATGGCTTGCATAGAGCGCTGTTCACACATGCAGATGCACAGTCATAAGCCCCCCGCCTATTAGATGATGCCCATACTATTAGATCAGGCGGGCTGCCAAGCCGTACTCCAACTGTGCACCATACAGGGACAGGAACTCTTATATGCAAGGCCTAACAGAAAGGGGCCTGGCTGCATCCTATTAAAAAAAATAGATTTTACTTGGTATTATGGCCATAAAATGGAAGCCTGCATCCCTCGTTACAGGAACCTCATGCTTGCAAAAAAGAATAGCAACAAAATAAGGAATAAATATCCTCCAAAAATTAAGCAATACTTACAGCAAAGAAGGGCAAGAGTTGTACATCCCCCAGGCCAAAAACTAGTACTGTAGCAGGATGCAGCTAAACCCCCACTAAGTTGAGGCATCACAGGTGCAGGAGGAGCAAACCACACACCTCCAAGGATGTTTTTGGCCTTTTTGGCAACTCTTGCCCTTCTTTGCTCTCAGATGAGGTAGCACAAACCTGCTGACAGATTCCTTTTAAGTAAAATTATAGACAGGGCAATACAGACAGCATGCAATACTCACAAAGTTAAATTTTCTGCACAAGTTTACATTCCTGTGACAAAGAATTTACAAGCTGGAAAAATGCTATTTTATTCTTCGAAATCCATTTGCAGCCCATTAACTTACACCAAAGAAAAGAAGGTAAAGATCACCGCAAATGACCTCACTTCACTGATGGACAGAAGAGGGTCTTGATTGAAACGTTGTTCTGGACCATTACATTTGGCACTACTGCTCTATTAGGATTGGATTGCATGGCTGTACAATTCCTGAAACTTTCACTTGTCTTAATAGAAACCTTTTGTCTCCATTAGACTGTCGGTATGGGAGTCGCATCGTCTCCTGCATTGTAATGGCTCAGAACATGAATTTTTTATGCCTATGTACACTGTTAGCAGAGTAGTTACATTTATTGATATGATACATATAATGTTATCACATATAATAAATATGAATGGGGATACTTTGTTAACAGACCAGTCATAACTTTTTTATCAAAATATCAACTTCTGAAAATAGATTTTTTTTTAGCGTCATGCTATAATAATTAGACATATGCCGACTGCATAAGGTAGCGGAGCATTTTATTATGGAAGGCACAGTTATTAAGTTACGGCGCTTTTGAGAGAGGAATTACAGAGATTGGTCATGGTTACTTTATGCTATTCTTCTATATTTCCTGAAAAATTAAATGTGTGCAGATGCAGAGGATTTGCTGGACCATCTGGAGCCACATAATGAAAGACACTTTGAAAAACATTATCACATTTGTTTTCCAGATTTAATAGCATTTTTTTTTACAATTTGACAATTTAGGAAGACGTGGAGAAAATATAATGTCAGATAGAACTTTGAGCAGGAAACTCGGGATGTCATGTTATGGTTAATGACCCACTGAATAAAAGGGAATATGAAGCCATTGACTTAGATTGAAGATAACCAAGCCAGACTCACGGAAACCACACATAGTTTTCACACCCTTGGCCGTTGCCTCCTCAGCTGTCGTTGCTAGGCCGGCTCCACACGTCTGACAATCAAGGTCGAAATACGGACCGCCATGTCTGTGGATTTCCTGACCCAATGTCATCAGCTTTATATATGCCAATGAGTCTGTTGAGTATGGGTCAGACCTGCAGCTGGTCCAGACATGATGGTGTATACTCAGACCAGGAATATCAGATTTGTGAAACCATCCTTGAAACTAACATTTAAAAATTTATTTAAATTAAAATGTATTATTCTGGACAATGCCTGTGTCATATCCACAGGTTACATCTTATTATAAGCAAAATGCTCCTGAACACCATACGCCTCTCCATGATGAAGATGACAATACACTAAAGTTATCAAAACGTGCGTTGGGCTGAGTCGAGGTTCCTACTCCCGGTTGACCGACCTCCTGTATTCCGACGTGGACTTGCTTGTCTATATTTCAGCATCATTGAATTGGTACGCATGTATGTAACCAACATAGGGAATACTACTCTGGTACTTCTCTTGTGCATACTTAAATATAGAGATATTCTGATGCAAATATTGATCAATGTTTTATATTGATAATGCTTTACCTTAATGCACCTTGTGCAGTACCCACCCCTATGTGATGTGCATTCACGTTGAAGTATGGTCCTGGTTTTAACATGTATTTATTGGATTTTCACCTCATTAAATAAAATTTGTACCCCCCTTTTGCACTAAAAAACCTCCCTTATTGTGTCCTTAATAGGTTACATCTTGTGTTGGAGTAGATTTACTTTCTTTTGATACTGAAAGGGTTAAGGACTCTTTCCTTTCATAGCATTTATCATAGCTCCAGCATCTTGTCATCATGCTCTTCCCCTATATTTACCCACTTCTGGCTTTACGCCGTGCCAGTGATAGATATTCTATATTGACCACTTTGAAGGAGATTGTTTCTTGAGTAGCTGAGGTGCAGTTGCAACTAAGTTTCCTTCTGAAGAATCATAGGTGAGTTATTTGGTGTGTCTTTTCCTGCCTTGCCTGTCTTACTTTCCTTGTGTTTTATTGTAGTAATGAGACTAATGTCTTGCTGACCTACTCACTAGTCAGGGTAAATTAAGGGTGAGTGAAGGTCTAGGCATGTGACGGTGCATGGGAGGAAGGACCCATCTAGTGAAGTTAGGAAGCCCAGGCATAAGTCACAGGTGAGTGTGAGGTCGTGACCCCTCATCCTATCACCAGGTCCTCCTTCTACATCTTTCCTGGTTTTCCATGTGTTGCACTGCATGCCCAACATTCACTCTCCTCAGCACGACAATGCCAGTTTAAAAGGAAACCTGACAGCTACATACTGTGTTATTCATGGGCACCATGTATCAGACACTGGCTGTATGACTTCATTTTTGACTCTGAAACATTGAGGTATTTTCAGAGGAAAACAATTTAAAAGCTAATCTCTAAATGCTCCCATTGAGTAGTGGCAACACCTTATAGTATATTAAAGAATATTTACATAACAGTATCTTACAAAGGACACACAGCTTTTTATTAAAACAGTGATTATACCGGACCTTAACAGAATACACCATAAAAAGGGTCTTCTACATGCTCTTGGTAGACGTGCATTTTTCCAACATGACAATGATCCAAAACCCACAACTATTGCATTTCTTAAGAAGAACAGTATGAAAGTGATTTAGTGGCAAAGTATGTCTCCTGATCTGAACCCAACTGGACACTTATTGGGAATTCTGATAAATTGTCATCACTCTCCATCGAGCATCCCGGCTCTAAAAAAGGTCATTCTTGAAGAATGGAAAAAGACTGATGTTGCAATAGTCACCAAATTTTTCCTTCTGTGCCTACAAGACTTGGTGTCGTCATTAAAACTAATGGCAGTCATGCAAATTACTAGATGGCGTAGGTATTTATGTAGGGTGTACTCATTTGTACATCAACTAATTTAAGAAAAACTAAAGATTTTGTAGTGAAAGGTCTATTATTAACCTTACGTTCATGTTCTGAGTTAAAAAAATGTTCCATGAAACTCCCAGGCTTACAGTGCCTTGAAAAAGTATTCACGCCCCATTATCTTTTGCACATTTTTTTTAGATTACACCCACAAACTTAAATGTATTTTATTGAGATTTTATGTGACATACCAACACAAAATAGCAAGTATATGTGAAATGTAAAGGAAATTAAACTTGGTTTTCTGAATATTTTAAAAAAAATCTAAGGGGTACTTTGCACGCTGTGACATCACTAGCCGATGATAGCGATACCGAGCGCGATAGTACCTGCCCCCGTCGCACATGCGATCTCTTGTGATAGCTGCTGTAGCGAACATTATCGCTATGGCAGCTTCACACGAACTTACCTGCCCTACGACGTCGCTCTGGCCGGAGACCCGCCTTCTTCCTAAGGAGGCGGGTCGTGTGGCATCACAGCAACGTCACACGGCAGGTGGCCAATAGAAGCAGAGGGGCGGAGATGAGCGGGACGTAAACATCCCGCCCACCTTCTCCCTTCCGCATAGCCGGTGGAGGCAGGTAAGGAGAAGTTCCTCGCTCCTGCGGCTTCATACACAGCGATGTGTGCTGCTGCAGCAACGAGGAACAACATCGTACCTGTCGCTGCAGCGAAATTATAAAAATGACCGACACTACACAGATCACCGATTTACGGCGCTTTTGCGATCGTTTATCGGTGCATCTAGGCTTTACACGTTGCAACGTCATTACTGGTGTCGAATGTGCGTCACTTTCGATGTGACCCCGACAACATCGCAGTAGCGATGTCGCAAAGTGCAAAGTACCCCTATATCTGAAAAGTATGGTGTGCATTTCAATTCATCCCCCCTTGTGTCAATACTTTGTACGACCACATTACTCTTCAATTAACACGGCAAGCCTTTTGGGGGTATATCTTTACCAGCTTTGCACATCTGAAGGCTGAATTTTTGCCCGTTCGTCTTTGCACACTAGCTCTAGTTCAATGAAATTGGATCGAGATTCTTTGTGAACAGTAATTTTCAAGTCTTGCCACAGATTCTCAGTGGGATTTAGGTCTGGAAAAAAAATAATGTTCATAATTGGATGTTAGAAAAAAGTTCCTGTGGTGAAATAATCTTATAAATGTGTTCCTACTATGTACTGTGTAATGGCCGTGTCTGACCGTACAGGGACATGGTCTGATGATACCACATCTCCTGGGCTGGAGAAGAAGTAAAAACATATACAGATAGGACAGAATGGGATCATGCCGTGTCCCGCAGTCAAGCAGTCCTGCAGTCAGGTCCCCTGAGGACACACAGTTGGAAATGGGTGTGACCTCCAGTGAACTGAGTGACATAGCCTGCTCAAAGCTAGGTGCCCTTCAGTGGTCAGTTTTTCCCGGAGCCTGCAAAGATCGGACATGTTTTCCCTCTCTCTATCCTCTGGATCTGCAAGGATATTTTTAGGGTTAATCAAGGGGTAAAAGAAGGTATTTTATTTCAAATAAAGGACTTTTTTGTGATTGTGTTTTATTTCTTTTCACTTAAAGGATTAGTAATAGGAGTATTTCATAGACACCTCTCATTACTAAACCAAGGCTTGATGACAGCTGTCATTATTTTACAAATCACAGCTGTCATCAACCCCTTATATTACCCCGATTGCCACCACACCATGGCAGTCGGAATGAGCAGGGAAAAGTGCCAATGTGATGTGCCAATTCTGGGCAGCTGTAGACTGGTATTTTTAGGCTAGGGGGTGCCAATATCCAAGGCTCCTCCCATCCTGATAATACCAGCCCCCACTTGTCTGCTTTACCATAGCTGGTTATCAAAATAGGGGGACCCTACCTATTTTTTAAAATTATTTATTTAAATAATAATAAAAAAGCCATAGGATCCCTTCTATTTTGATATCCAGCCACAGTAAAGCTCACAGGTGGGGGCTCCAGCCTGTAGCTGTTGTTTTACCAGCACTGGTTATCAAAATTTTGCAGAAGCCTGCATCATTTTTTTTTTAAATTATTTATTTATTTATTTTTACACTACCATACAGCAAACTTACTGCAACAATCACAGACGCAGACACAGGGTGGTGGGGGGGGGAATGTATAGCAGTTTGCAACCACTCACAGACACTGGCGCAGATGGTGGGGGTAGCAAAGAATATTGATGATATAATCGGGCCCAGAAAAGAGTCTGATTGCAGTGTGATCCTTTGGGAAACACGATATGTATAACTATCCTACTTTCATTACCATTTAACTTCCATTTTTAGCTCCATATAGCTTACTACGGCCATTTTACAGCTCAGAACTTCTCGTCCCCATCGACTTGTATTTAGTTCATTGCCAGGGATCAAGTTTGAGGTCAAGTTCGACTGCTAAATCCAAAATTTGTTTTTAATCCATGTTGGTTCGGCAAACTCAATATCCTCAGGCTTGCTCATCACTACACCTGAGATATTTTGAATTTCAGATTCACCGGCTTTGATGAATTTTCCCCCTCAATTCAATTTGCTGTAAATATATATGTGAGACTGGAGAAGACAGAGCAGGGGAGAGAGAACCCTACTGACCATTTAAGCCAACACACTACACAAGAGGGAGAGGACCCCGCTGACCATAAGAGCTCTCACACTGCTCTACAAACTGTGCTCCACTGGGAACTACTGGTTTCTGATGGCCCAGGTACTGACCATCGCTGTACAAGATATAGTAAGCTGCTCTCCAGTGCTTCCATTACAAGATCATCCATATGTACTAATTTCACATCAGTTTCAAAATCGCACCTATTCCTGGGGCCCACCATATCTTCATATGGTAATTCCAGCAAGACAGTGATCCTAAGCACACATTACATTTAGTAAAAAATTAGTTGGCAAAAGAAAAATGTTCGCCTGTTGCAATGGCCAAGGCAATCACCTGATTTAAACCCTATAGAGCTCCTTTGAGATGAGTTAGGGTGATAAGTTGGGGCCCGTACCCATAGCAATAAAGATGAATTGTTTGCAAATTTTCAATTGGAATGGAACCAGATCCCTCAAGATGTCTTGAATGCCCTGGTGGCTTCAATGCCCTGTGAGTGTGGTGCAATAATAAAAGCAAAAGGTTATGCTACAAAATACAAGTTATGGCATTTAAAGAATTAAGTGCTCTCAACAAATAGTATTTGCAAAACTTTTGGCAGTCAGTTTTCTTACATTAAATGACCATACCGAGCTTCAAAAATATTTTAGTTAAAATTAAGGTTTTGAATGATGACATCTTCATGCACTTTCAATTCATCCCCAGGAAAATGGCATCTCAAAAACCAGACTGAAGTAACCATGCTCTTAAAAAAATGCAAAACTATATTTAGATATATATACAGTGGAACCTTGAATTACAAGTATAATTGGTTCCGGGAGTGTGCTCTTAAACAAAGTTACTCTTATATCAAAGTGAATTTTCCCATAGGAAATAAAGGGGGCTTTACACGCTACGACATCGCTAATGCGAACTCGTTGGGGTCACGGAATTGGTGACGCACATCCGGCCGCATTAGCGATGTTGCTGCGTGTGACACCGATGAGCGATTTTGCATCGTTGCAAAAACGTGCAAAATCGCTCATCGGTGACATAGGGGTCCATTCTCAAAAATCGTTACTGCAGCAGTAACGAGGCTGTTCCTCGTTCCTGCGGCAGCACACATCGCTCCGTGTGACACCGCAGGAACGAGGAAGCTCTCCTTACCTGCCTCCCGGCCGCTATGTGGAAGGAAGGAGGTGGGCGGGATGTTACGTCCCGCTCAGCTCCGCCCCTCCGCTGCTATTGGGCGGCCGCTCAGTGACGTCGCTGTGACGCCACACGGACCGCCCCCTTAGAAAGGAGGCGGTTTTCCGGTCACAGCGACGTCGCCGGGCAGGTAAGTATGTGTGACGGGTCTGGGCGATGTGGGGCAGCACGGACAGCGATTTGCCCGTGTCGCGCAACAGATGGGGGCGGGTACCCACACTAGCGATATCGGGACCGATATCGCAGTGTGTAAAGCCCGCTTAACTGAAATGCAGACAATTCGTTCCAGAACCCAAAAATACTGTATTTATATAAACATATTACAGTAATACAAAATAATGTCCTGTATTCATATAAAATTATTACAGTACACTAATACAAAATACTGTACACTACTAATATAAAATACTGTACATTACAGTAAAAAGCATTTAAGGCAAAGTAAACTGCACATTAGCTTACCATAGAATTGTTGGTGTGCGGGAGATACAATACAAGAAATGTGCTGTACTGGTTATCAATAAGAAATTACAGTACTGTATCCGCAAATGTAAATTGATAGATATGCTATATAGCATATACTCTACTGTACAGTGGCATACTGTATAGTAAACAGTACATATGTACAGAAAGTTACCTCCTGAGTGGGTCAGAGCACAGTGAAAGGACAGAACCGGAAGTGTGCATGGTGAGTATTTGCTTTTGTTGCAAAGCTTTGCTCTTAAACCAAGTTACAAATTTGTAGAAAGCTTTGCTTGTCTTGCAAAACGCTCTCATACCAAGTTACTCTTAATCCAAGGTTCCACTATATATATATATATATATATATATATATACTCGTCTCTATCACTGCAATAATATATGTTTTCAAACCATTACCGGAATTCTTTATAGCAAATACTTTTATAAGTCTCACTCCATTTCTTCTGGCTCTGAAAGGAGTCATTTGTGACTATAACGGCACATTTAGGACTAAGAGATTGATAGGGCCGTAATTTCATCATAACCTTTGTGCCATGGCATTAAATATCAGACAGGCTTAGGTGAAGGCATTTCATTCTGCTGATATGCACTATTCTGACAGCTTAAATCTTCTGTCTGAAAACCAACTACAGATAGAATGACACAAGTTCTGAGACATTTGAGGAGCTGAATGCTAATATTTGAGCTTATATTTGGTACAATTCCTATGTTTGTGACTTGCAGCCATACCTTCATTTCCTCCCCAGATTGCAGCAAACATATCACAAAACTAACAGATTGGGTCTCACCGTCCTGCAGTAACCTGTACTGGAATTCTGTGTATTTTCTGTATAAGTGGATTTTCCCATTAGAGTAAGCAGGGTGTGTAAATTATCAAGACCCTCTCCGGGAAAACAGAAGGATGGCGGACACAATTATACTTGATAGAAACTTCACAGTTTTAGACTTAACCAACCATATTAATATAATAATTATTATTTATTTTTACGACACTATTAATTCCATAGCGCTATACATGGGAAGAGATTACATACAAAATACAAATATAAATTATAATGAACAAACTGATAGTGACAGACAGACTTGTACAGAGGGGAGAGGGTCCTGCTCTTACGGGCTTATATTCTATAGGATAATGGGGATGGAGACACTAGGTTGGGGGTATGCCATATGCCATCATTACAAATTGAGAATACCCTGTATTTGACATGGTCATCTCCCTGTTTTTGGAGACTAGTGACAGCTTTAGGACTGGAGCCTCTCATCTCCATCTGGCTCTCTATATTTAAATGTGTTTTTTTTTCTCTTAGGACTGAAACAGATAATGTCAGTTTTGCAGCTAGCAGCTTTTCCAGCAGTTCCTAGCTGAGTGTTTCAGCTGAAGCTGTTTGTAGCCACACCCCTTCAGGTTAAATAGAGGTGTTTCCCAACAGTCCTTGCTGAAGATACAAATCTATTTGTATACTGGCCCCCTTAGTGGAAGGAGCTTAAAAGGAGTGTTCCAGAAGCCGGACTTTATCCTTTTTTGTTGCTGTTTTCCCCCTGTTTGTCTTACCTTTACTTGTGTTATACTAGTGCAGTGGCAGAGCTAGCATCTCCCACCTCCCAACGTACTAGCTAGTGCAACTACAAGGTTTTTCTAAGGGTCTCAGTTTCCTGCTCGGCGACAGTTGCAGAGACTGTATAGCACCTGGCTAGGAGTGTAGGGAGAGTGGCAGGTGACGATAGGAGATGTCCCATCTACCCCTCTCACTAGAACTAGGGCCCACCATTGTTATTGTGTCCCCGGTGATCCCCCTTTCTTGTTGTATCGTCTGCTGTATTTTTTGTTGCGTGTCAGATGTCTGTTGTCTGGACATGTCCACCACATGTAAGCATGATAGTATCAACATTTCTTAGCTTTAGAGATTAATTCACTGCTGCAGCAATTTTTGCAAAATTAGCAGTCAGATCTCCAGTCACCACAATTGTCACCTGTAGACAGTTACACTTCTGTGGGAACCGTCTGAGTGCTGTTGTTGTTTTTCACGGACAGAACATGGATCCATAGAGTTTTATTAATCCTTGCATACATCAATTTTAAACATTTTTTTTTTAAATTTCATGTATCCTGTCCATGAGACTAAGGCGGGCTTTGCACATTACGACATCGCAAGCCGATGCTGCGATGTCGCACGCGATAGTCCCCGCCCCCGTCGCAGGTATGATATCGTGTGATAGCTGGCGTAGCAAAAATTATCGCTACGCCAGCATCACATGCACTCACCTGCCCTGCGACCGTCGCTCTGGCCGGCGACCCGCCTCCTTCCTAAGGGGGCGGGTCGTGCGGCGTCATAGCGACGTCACACGGCAGGCGGCAAATAGCGGCGAAGGGGTGGAGATGAGCAGGATGTAAATATCCCACCTTCCTTCCGCATATCCTACGGAAGCCGCGGTGACGCCAGTAGGAGATGTTCCTCGCTCCTGCGGCTGCCGCAGGAGCGAGGAACAACATCGGACCGTCGCGTCAGCGTAATTATGGATTACACCTACCCTGCACCGATGATACGATTACGACGATTTTGCGCTCGTTAATCGTATCATCTAGGCTTTACACACTACGATGTCGCATGCGATGCCGGATGTGCGTCACTTTCAATTTGACCCCTCCAACATCGCACCTGCGATGTCGTAGTGTGCAAAGCCCCCCTAAGAGCAGCTCTTATTCATATCTGTCTTCGGGATCAGACTGGTCCATTAATGTCCATGGGAATTCATGGCATATGGATAGACAGATATACTTTGTACTTCAGCTTTATATCTATATTTCATCTGGTGTTTATTGATCTATTGTTATGAATCAATGGATAAATAAAGTTGAAACAGTCTGTCTTCATAAGGTTTAAAAAAGGATAAAAAATGGATGTAATTATAGACAAGAATGAGTGAATGTAGCCTTATAATAACTTCTCAGCTTACTTAATATTTGATAAGTAGGATCCTAGGAATTAGAATTTGCAGCAATTGATTTAAACAAAGTCATATTTATACATGGAAACCTTTTTGGTTTACATCATAGGAACAGAAAGCTGAAAATGATGGAGTACCAGGCATGTCATAGAACAGACACCAAAAAAAGCAACCTAGATGGTCATTCTTTTACCATAACTTTCCTGATTTCCAGGCTTACCTGAGTAACTGGAGGCACATATATTGCTAGAACTAAGTAGATAATTGCATCTACTTAGTTCTAGCAACATGTGGGTTTGATGCGAGTTGTGCATTAGTTGAACCTTTGAATAGGGGTCCTTCATAATGAACTTATGTCATGTCATGTTCTTCAAGGCATCTGTGCCCTATAGTACCGGGTCTCCCCTGGCTGGTGAAGCACAATCCGATGGTTGATTGGCAGTCCCGGGAAATTATTGGGTTGAGTGATTTCTGTAAGGATAACTGTCTAAACACTCTTCTCTCTACTGTCTCTGTCGCGGGTGGAGGGGGCGAGCTTGCCACGCTCGGGTCCGGGGCTTCTGCTGCTGCTGCTCGGTGGCTCGAGCGGTGGACCGGACTAGGGGACTTGAGCAGCGCTCCTCACCCGTGAGTGAAAAGGGGGGTGGTTTGGTTAGGGAGATTGTTCGTGACGCCACCCACGGGTCGTGGTGATGATGGCACCACCGCTGCTGGTGACGGGGATCCCGGGAGAGATGGTAGGGTGCAGCTGAGATGTTGTCCCCTTTGTGGGCAGGGGTTGGTGATCCCGGGGCCCGGTGGTGTAACGGGGAGGCCGGATGGCTGGGGTGCAGGGTTGCAGGGACAGCACGGATGGACGGGTCCCGCAGCCGGCTGCAGTGTTTTTGTTGTGCTCTCCCCAGACGGATGATGGTGGCTGTCTTTCCCTGCACCTTTGAGAATGTTCTTGACTCCTGTGGTTGCCCACCGGTAGTCCGCTCCCCAGCGTATAGGTGCCGTAGGAGCCCGTTTTGCCCGCAGGCGCTGGCCCTTGGATCTCTAGCCTGTGGCGGTGGCTGTATATCCTCTCTGGGTGGACGGTTGCCTTAAGTCAGGACTTTAGTAGTTGAGAAACCCCTGGGGTTCCTGTCACATTCGGATTTGACTATTGACGGCAGCTCCAAGCCTGGTCGGGGTCCGATGGCCCTGCCTGTGTGTTTAGCTTCACTCTGTTCCCCGGTCCAGTACCGGTGGGCCGACGCCCAACCCCGGTCCTTACGGCTCTGTTCCACTAACTCCTGCAGACGGCCACCACCATCTGCCAACCTTGCTGTTAGTGTCTGGGCTCCAATCCAGACACCCAAGTGTTCACTCCTCTCACTTCCTCCTCCAAAACTAAACTTTCACTTTTCCCGCCTCCAGGCCTGTGAACTCTTCGGTGGGTGGCGCCAACCGCCTGGCTCCGCCCCACCTGGTGTGGACATCAGACTCTGGAGGGAGGCAACAAGGGTTTTGTGTTTGGCTGCTGTAACTGCCTAGGGTGGGGGTGTGTGTGTTGGTATGTCTGTGACTACCTGGCTAGTCCAGGGCGTCACATCTCCACTGTGTGCTCTGATCTTAAGGGTGATGTGTTTAAAGCTAAAGGGGTTGCTTGTCCTTAAGCCTGTGCACCTCAAAATTTTAGGAGCGTATCATAATGCAGCTCTTTCTGGTCATCCAGGTAGTAAAGCGACATTAGACCTCCTTTCTTGTTTTTTTGTTGGCCGAGATTGCAACGTGATGTGGTTGATTTTCTGTCTACTTGCAAAGTTTGTGCTTGTGCTAAGACTCCGCATACTCATCCATCTGGGTTTATCCTACAATTAGCAATAACTGGCACACAATAGATACATTTATCTATGGATTTTAATCTGTTGTAAAAACTGTAATTTTAGTAGTGGGGGATAGGTTTAGCAAATGGTGCACTTCATTGCAAACTGGCTCTCCCTAAAGCTAAAACTTTAGCTCAATTGTTTGTCACTAAGATTGTGAAACTTCTCAGTGAAAAACTCAGTTTGTATCTAGATTTTGTAAAGCGTGTCTGGGGTGCATCTTTCCTTTTCTTCAGCATTCCATCTTCAATCGAATGGTCTGAAAGAGTGTGAATAAAAGTCTAGAAACCTACCTTAGGTGTTTTATGCCTGATAATGAAGAAGATTGGTCATTGCACTTACCCTTAAACAGTCATTGAAATGAGTCCACTGGTAGGTCACCCCTTTTTGGTGCATGTGGCTTTCCCCCTCAGCTCCATGCTTTCAGTAGAGATGGGTTTTTGGGGGTTCCTGAAGAGGATCTGTTTTCTTTGTCTATCTCTTCTATATGGCAAGAGATATTAAGCATCCTAAGGCTGTGTGTGCAAACTGCATTTTTTTATGCATTTTGGGGCAAAAACGCATGTCTATCCTTATGCCAGCAAAGTCAATGACAATTCTGAAGTACTGTGTGCAAGTTGCTTCTTTATTCCTTGCAGATTTTGGTGCGGAAAAAACTGTCAATTCTTGGTGCCTTTAACCCTGCAATTTTCAGCCCTTCCACCCAATAACTTTATTCTTAAAAACACATGTCAAAATAATGCACCAAAAAAAGCACCAAAAACGCACGTCATTTTTTTGTGTGTTTTTCTGCCAGACGATGCAGTTTTGGATGCAGAAAATCTCTGCACTAAATACTTAGCGTGCGCACATACCTGTAGGGTTATGGGAGACAGGTACAAATTCATGGCTGATAAAAGACATTCACCAGGTCAGGATCTGTGTGTGAATGATTACAGATGGCTGTCCACCAGAGAAATTAATTTGAAGATTCCTTCTTGAAAACAAGGTCCTAGGTTCATTGGTCTGTAAAATATAATTCGCATTATTAATCCGGTGGCTTTTCGTCTCAAAATACTGCAAACACTTAAAATCCATACTGTGTTTTACAGGTCTATGCTCAAGAAATATGTTGCATCTTGGAGCCGTCACCATTACTGCCGCCTCCAGTTATTGTTGATAGTAACAAAGTTTCAGGAGGCAAGAATGGTGGATTTTCATTTTGTTCTCCACTCTCTCCAATATTGGGTACATTGGAAGGGCTATGGTCCGCAGGAAAGAATGTAGGTACCAGCATCGGAAGTTAATGCCAATAGGTTGGTCCATTCTTTCCATGCATCTCATCCAGAAAAACCTAATCCTGAGGGTCTGGAGGCCCCTCGTCGAAGGGAGGGTAAAGTCACTAGTGTGTCATGGGCTGATGTGCTCTCAGGGTGACCTGGGATCAGAAGGCACAGCGCATTGTGGATCACAGATCCGCTTTAGTGCCCGCCTACCATTTACTCCGAGTTTGAGCGTATTTAATTCCATCTGGTACTGAAGGAATTAAAGTGCATTTCTCCCCTGCAGTGTTCTAACAGGTAGTTGTAACCTCAGCTGCAGCCACTTCCTTCTGCTATAAATATCTGCTCCTCCCTATGCTGGCTATAGCTCATTCCTTAGCTCTCTATATTGAAGGAATTTTTCTCTGCTGAGCTGTGGTGCTGTTACTATTGCAGCTGCAAAGTTCCTGTTGAAGAAACCTTGGAGTGCTGTTTGTTGTGTCTTTCCCCACCTGTTTGTCTTACCTACCTCATGTTGTCTTATTTGCAGTAGCGAAACAAGTGTCTCGGTTTCCTTCACTAGTCATGGTGAGTTCAGGGCTATTAAGGTCCCAGGCACGTAACTGGTGCACAAGAGGAGGAACCCATCTAGGGACAATAGGGAGTGAAGGGATCAGACTCAGGTGAGTGTTAGGAGGTTTCCCTGCTCCCCTTTCCCTAGTGCCAGGGCCCTATTGTGTTACCTTTGTGTTGCGTCACTCACCGGGGGGGGGTCTTTTCCTCCCCTAGCAAATCACTACTCAGGTGTTTCTGCTGTGTTGCACCATTCACCAGGAGACCACTCATACCTTGGGTGACACCTCTAGACACATCATGACATTGTCTGTGAACTGAAGTGGATTGGACGCAACACTTCCCTCCATTAGATGCAAAGATTGCTGGAGACATTTAGCAGAAGCAAAACACTGGAGCAATGGAAAATAAGTAGTTATGGTTATGTTACCTTTTTGTGATGCAGAACCTTTATTTCTCACCATTTATTCTGGCTCCAACCTGAAATTCATGGTCAGCGCAATACTCTCCTGTGCATCTATAAACGCACAAACATGACCAAGGAGAACATTCCAAAATGCAACATATTAGAAAGAAAATATGATTTCATGGAATATTTCCATAAAGGGCGTCTCTTCTAATCGTTACCTCTGTTCTGCTTGATGGTCCATTTTTATGGCCAAGAGTCTCTCTGCACCACCCCGCCCACTAATTTTCTTCTCATGTCCTCCCTCCCTGGTGATTGACAGCACTATCTTTCCCGTTGCAAGAATTGTCTGCAGAAGAGACTCAATGAAACCAGTGCTGTCAATCACCAGTGAGGAATGCGGAATACGCAAAATCAGTGAGCGGGACAATGCACTGAGCCACTGGCCATGCTAATGCTAATGTGCCTGCCCTTGTAGGATTGAAGACGTTACACAGTTTAAGGTCTGGCAAGAACCAGTGTGGCAGACGAGGTGGGAAGCATCGGTTCCGTCGACCCAAATATGCACTCAGTACAGTAATTAACATATGTGATTAGAGTTTTGTTTTAAAAGAACAAAGGCAGCAATTTGAACACCAAAAGTGGAATCTTTATACAGAGGATGTGCTTAGTTTGTGCTGATAGTTTGAGCTGATAGATTACATTTAAAATATATCATCCTCTATTTATCAAGACCGGCGAATTTCACATGAGTATTGATGAAGAAGTATAGTTGAGTCAGGTGTGGAGAAGTCAATCAGGCATGCACCTCTAAAAGAGTCAGGAGCATCTGACAAGCGGGAGAATGTCTCACCACAAATCTTACTCCAGTGCGGGATTGGAGTAAGATTCCTGACATAAGGCTGGAACACAACAGCTCATGATGAATTAGGTGAGTGGTCGAGTCCTGCATACTGTTGTGCCCATCCTGTCTCAGTTTCACCCATTTTGGTAGAGCTAGGTGAAGCTAGCATGAAAACCCAAAAGTTCCAACATTTTTGAGCAAACATCTTGTAACTTTTTACAGATGTTTATGTTATTTTTTGGCATGATAACTATGATGGATAGATGCCATATTCTTTATTAATGCACATCAAAGAACATTTAGCACTGTCCCCATGGGCTTACATGTTTTTGCATGAGTAATATTACGAGGGGCTGCTGATAAATCTTTGACTTTGTGATCTTTTTTTGTTTCTATGGTTACGATTGTTACATCCGATGAAAGCTTTATGTGTCTAATATATGTTTTCAAAATTTTGTGTCGGAGTCTAATGCGATATTGACAGCAACTGAAAGCAGCGGAATGATAAATTTCTTGTTTCTGCAAGGAAAGTCCACAAAGGATATTTACGGTGATATGTTGCAGACATTGTAGGATCAATGCCCTTCATGTTCCACAGTTAAGAACTGGGTTGCCAAATTTAAAACAGGCCACTTCAGCACCAATGATGAGGAACGTCCTGGACGACCGAGAGTAGTTGTTGTTCCGGAGATTGTCGATGCTGTGCACAACCTCATACTGGAGAATCGACAAATTTCAGTTAAAACAATAGCAGACATCATGGGAATTTCCCGTGAATATGTTTGTGTCATTATCCATGAACATTTGGACATGAGGAAGCGATCTGCAAAGTGGGTCCCCAAATGTTTGACAACAGATCAGAGAAGCATGCAAGTGAAAACTTCCCGGTCCATTTGTCAGCGTTTCTGGACTGATAAAAACTTCCTGGATCAACTGGTCACTATGGATGAGACCTGGATTTATTTGTATGACCCTGAAAACAAGGAGCAGTCAAAAAAGTTCGGGCACAGTTGTTCTCCTCGTCCAAAGAAGTTCAGGGTGCTAAAATCAGCCACTAAGGTGATGGCATATGTGTTCTGGGATAAGGAGGGTGTGCTGCTAGTGGACTACCTTCAAAAGGGTTCCATCATCAATGCAAGGTATTACATTGAACTTTTTGACTAATTGAAAGCAGCTCTGAAGACCAAAAGGTGGAGCAAGCTGTCCAAAGGAATCTTGTTCCTGCAAGACAATGCTTCTGCTCACACTACACAAGCGACCACGGCAAAACTGGCAGAGCTGGGCTTTCACCTTATTCACCAAATCTAGCTCACTCTGACTATTATATGTTTCCAAACCTGAAGAAACAACTCAAGTGTACCATATTTCACCCATTTCTGATGCCATGGCTTCTATGGAGCCTGGTTTGAGGCACAACCTGAAATCCTTCTTTTTGCTAGAATTACAGAACTTGGAATACCGATGTAAGAAGTGTGGTGACATCAGTGGAGAATATGTGGAATAAATGTAAAGTTTCATCATCCTATCTCGTTTCTTTCTGGGTAAAGCCAAAGACTTATCAGCAGCCCCTCATATAAAAAAAATACATTTTAACTGAATCCTGAATTTTCTCTTCTGTAGATTCATTTTGGTTCTCTTTATAGATGTAGGGTTTTTAGAATAGATTGTCCTTATACTCCAACAAAATGCAGGTTTTTCTATTATTTCTGTTACAACATTATTACAATCAGTTTCATCAGGAAAACGACCAACACCTGACACATCAAAAATAGAAAGTGATGTGGCTATTTATAACTCATAACACTATCAGGAATAATAAATCACGAAAATTAATGTTTGTCAAAGAAACATGACAGAAGCATGTACTTGTTCAAACCCTTGGGACACCGGGAGAAGTAGAATGATAAATCCGTGCGGCATCCCTGTGTGAAAGTGGGAGTGTATGATCGATGGTATCAAAGCCAAAAATAGATCATCTCAACACAAAATAATGCCATTGACTTCATCTTGTATCTATTGTGATAAGCACTCATTACTATAGAGAAACCATTTACCATCGCAAGCATGAGGGTTATCCTTTTCCAACAGATTATCAGGCCATATGGAGCTTTAATTTTAGTTTTCAAAAAGGATAGAAAGTGCTATAAGGGGAAAAATATATATATACAATTATTTAACCCTTTAAGAGATAGGTGATTTCATGCCTTAAATAAATTGTGTAAGCTATTTGTGTAGGCGTGAACTTTTAAACATAAAACCCCAGTGAATCCTTATGTCATTCCTGCAGATCTACACCATCTCTGAAAGTAATGTCTGTGCCATCCGGCTGTCAACAGGATTGTTGAGGCCTGTGATTGCCTGCATTGGTTAGGTTAGTGTGGCGCCCTGGACTAGCCAGGTCGTCACAAATAACACACAAACACCCCCACCCCCATTAGATAGGGACACCAGCCAAACACAAAACCCTTGTTGCCTCCCTCCAGTGTCTGATGTCCACACCAGGTGGGGCTGAGCCAAGTGGTTGGCCCCACCCACCGAGGAGTTCACAGGCCTGGAGGCGGGAAAAGTGACAGATAGAGTTTGGAGTTTGAAGTGAGAGGAGTGAGCACTTGGGTGTCAGGGTTTGTGGCCCAGGCACTGACAGCAAGGTTGGCAGACGGTGGTGGCCGTCTGCAGGAGTGGTGAAGCAACGCGGAACCGTAGGACTGGGGTCGGGCGTTGGCCCGCCGGTACCGACCGGGGAGCGAAGTGAAGCCAGCACACACAGGCAGGGCCATCGGACCCCGACCAGGCTTGGAGCTGCTGACAATAGTCAAATCCGAATGTGACCGGAACCCCAGGGGTTTCCTTACAGCAAAAGTCCCAATTGAAGGCAACCACCCACACCGTGAGGGTATACAGCTACCGCCTAAGGCTAGAGACTCAAGGGCCAGCGCCTGCGGGCAAACGGGCTCCTCCGGTACCCATACACCGGGGAGCGGACTACCGTTGGGGATCCATAGTAGTCAAACGAGAACATCAAGGTGCAGGGAAAGACAGCCGCCATCACCTGTCCGGGGAGAGACACGGCAGCCAGCTGCGGGACCCATCCATCCAGCCGTTTGGTTTACCGAGGACTTTGTACATTTCTTACTAAGTGAGTACACCCATGCCATCCGGCACCACGCCGCGCTGTCCCTGCAACCCTGCACCTCACCAACCCTGCCTCCCTGTCACATCATCGGGCCCCGGGACCACCGACCCCTACCCACAAAGGGGGAAAACAACATCCCAGCTGCTCCCTACCATCGCTCCCGGGATCCCTATCACCAGCAGCGGTGGTGCCCATCTTCACCACGACCTGTGGGTGGCGTCACGGACTAAATCCTCCAAACCAACCACCCTTTTCACTCACGGGCGAGGAGCGCCGCTCGAGTCCCCGGATCCGGCCCACCACTTGAGCCACCGAGCAGCAGCAGCGCCGGACCCGAGCGTTAGCGAGAGCGCAGCAGCGGCGGCGTCCTCCCCGCCCGCGACATTAGCAAAAGAGCATGACTGTTGAGGATTCTCTCATGACATGCTCTTGTAGTCACCTGATTTCTTCAGCCAATAACCAGTTTCTATTTTGACAGGCGAATATTGCGGAATTTATTCTGGAGACAGAGCGGAGGTCCCTGGTCTCGGGTGGATTGTTGCAGTGCCAAGATGGAGGGTAAAATGTATTTATTTATTTTTTTAAACCTCCACTATCCTCTGTAAAGGCTGCATTACAGGCATCGACATCACTAGCGATGTCGCTAGCAATTGCATCTGCCCCCATCATGTGTGCGTCACGAGCAAATCACTGCCCGTGGCGAACAATATCGGTACTGCGCGTCACATGCACATACCTCACTAATGTCGTCGCTGTGGCCGCCAAACAAACTCATTTTTAAGGGGGGGGTTCGTTCGGCATCACAGCAACGTCACACAGCAGCCCACCAATAGAAGCGGAGGGGCGGAGACCAACTGCATTAACGAGACTCCCACATCGTTGCTGGAGGACGCAGAAACGCTGTTGTTCGTCGTTTTTGGGGTGTCACACGTAGCGATGTGTGCTGCCTCAGGAACGACGAACAACCTGCGTCCCAGAAGATTAACAACATTTGGGAAAGTAATGACGTGTCAACGATAAACAATATTTGAGGTAAGTGAGATCATTAGCGGTCGTTCGTAACTGTCACACGCAACGACATCGCTAACGACTCCGGATGTGCGGCACGATTTCCGCAACCTCAGCGATATCTCGTTAGTGATGTTGTTGCATGTAATGGGGTCTTAAGACTACATGGTAAAATTGTTTCTTTGCTGAGGAGGTAGAAGCAGCGCCTTCATTCATTTGTATTTGTGTCCTGTCACCAGGTTTTTTCCCATATAAGCTGCAGTTACCACCAGTAAGCTCTTATATACAGCATAGAATACTATATATAAGTTCCCAGGCCAATCTGTATAATGTAAAAAAACCCTTTTATTGTAATCATCTGCGGGGCAGTCCGGTCTGATGGGCGTTGCTGGTCTTGATCCGGCGCATCCTCTATTCTTGCATTCAATGTCCTCTTTCACTGCTTCATGTGGATGACGCGTCCTATATCATCCACACAGTGTCCTCCATTGCATAATCACACTTCTCTCTACCTTGCTGAGGTCAGAGCTAAGTATTATAGTGTATATGCGTGGACAATCTGTGACCTTTGCCTGCGCATGCGCATTACAGTACTTTTGCTCTGCCCTCAACAGGACAGAGAGAAGTGAAAAGGAGCAGAATGGAGGACACTGTGTGAATGATGTAGGATGCATAATCCACACAGAGTAGGCAAGGATGACGGCGATCACAAGATAGGGGGTGCCAGATCAAGATCAGTGGTGTCCATTAACAAGACCACCTCACAGGTCTTTTTTATGTTATACAGATTGGTTGGCTTGATGACTTACCGTATATACTGCATTCTAGAATGCTGTCTATAAAGGCTCACTGGTAGTGGCTGCAGTTTATATGGGAAAAATCTGTGACAAGTTCCCTTTAAGACAGTGCACATGGCATTAAAATACTTATATTTTATCATTGTTTTGTTGATAAAATTATATATAATACACTTAACAAAAATATATTCAATTCATGTTAGCTTCAGACAAAGTAGAATTTCTAGATATTTCCATACCAAAAACTAAACATCCCAAAGTCAGTTTCATGGGAAGTCAATTAACCTGCCAGTTGGTTTTTGGAACAAGAAGGGAAACCAAAGTGCTTGGAGGAAATAAGTTAGAGGAGCTACATAGATTCTCACTGCAGATGGTAACTTAGCTGGAACTGAGCCTTTGACCATGATGCTGCAAAACAAAATGGAAAAATGATTTTAGTGTCATCTTGTCAGGTATTTGCTTTCTTAGACTTTTTTGTACTGTTAATAGCACCCTGAACTAAATTAGTCTGCATTGGGGGTCATAATTAGGCATATCAAGACAAGCTGAACACTCAATGAGTTTTGCTTTTTTGAACTGTTCCCTTAATCCCTACAAAATAATTAAGTGAGGTGGGTATTGGTTGAAGATTAAATGGTACAGATAGATAAATAGATAGACAGAGATTTCTGTGTGTGCTTCTTCCAACTGTGATGGGCATATGACTGATGCAGTGTCTTGGATGGCTAGGGGATAAGGGGGACCTATGCTGGCCTTAAGACTGGGACCCCTGTGCTCATCCTCACCACGGAGGTACCCTTAATTGTAGGGAGGTCTGGATCTTCGACCTGGCCCTGTTTCCTGTCAGGAACTGACCTAGTACTCCTGCACCCTCAACTCAGGGTAGGGCAGGACACTACGTAATACACCTCCCACAAGACAAATACAAGGGGGGAAAACTGAAACTCACTCATACCGCAAATCTCCACAGAGGGGAGACAAAAAGACACCAGAGGGAATAAACCAAAGGAGAAGGAAAAAGGCACACCAAGGAACTTTCATGCAGCGCAGACAATAAATCGCTGGCCACCAAATGGAGAATCGCCACGGATGCCTTGATATCGAAACTGCAAGCAGAAACTATCTTCGATGGTCTCCTGTTACCCTCCCCAGCCATGAATAGGAGGAGACCAGCTGTGTAAATAAATCAGCAACCTGGCTCTCAGCACACTGCTCTAAATAGGATTAACCCCTGCATGGCTGGGAGCAGTACAACAACTCAGCCGATGTCCAGCCGAGCTGAGCACTTAAGAGAGACCAGGTTACCTGTCAGACTCTGCAATGGGAACACCTTAGAAGTAATCCATGTGTGTGGATACGGACAATGTGTGACAGGTAGACAATCAATGACTTGATTTGTCTTTTCAATATAAACTGAGTATAGAGAAGTGAAGAAAAAAATCTTTACTGTGATTGAACAGAGATGAGGATTTATTTAATTGCCAAATTTATCCTTGCATCACTGAAACCCACATATAACACATTACTATTTTATGTATGAGAATCAGCTTTATTTAGAAAAATGAGGGACAATAATGGGCATAAAAGTGGCTCCATGATTTGCCAGTTTTTACAAAAGATCATTTGCGAGGAGCTTACGTTTTAGTCATGGTGGACAGTGTATTCTAATGACATTTATGACATTTCACAAGAGATTTATTGGCAGATTTATGTTTCTTTGCTTGAAATCTGATTTAATCCTACTCCCTTTTATAATACAAACTCCCAAACATGGCATATAATTCTTACGGTCAATTCATAGTCAAGAAGAGTAGCATTAAAACTGTAGCCCCTTATGAAACAGTTGTAAGATATTTTATTATATAGTAGATTTTAGTAGTTTCTGCTGTAAATAAACAGAATGTCAAATAAAGAGAATCAAAAGCAATTGCTCAACAACAAGAATTTTTGATGCATAGAAGTGTTTTGAAAAAGATATACAGAGAGATACTGTATCGTGAATTTATGGTAGAAAATTCCCATTGGAAGGTCAGAGATAAGTAAAATTGCCTGATGTTAAGTAAAAAGAAGTAAAATAATTAACCTTATCTTTCTTAACAAGGCTGAGTTTAGATTACGTCCAGGTAAATTCCCAGTTTGCTCTGATAAAATATTTCATTATTTGTAAATAATATTTTTATTCTTTTGGGAGACGTGTTGAAAATAATACTGACATCATTGGTTTTCAAAAATGAAAAGAAAAAAATAATTTCAAGGAAAAATGAACTCAAGTGGGTCAAATGGAAAATAAATAGAATCCTATTGACGTGGCTTCAAGCAACGTAAATGGTAATACAAAATGAGACATAGAACGACGTTGATTTTCCAACACTTTTTCAGAAGTGCATTGCTCCCCAGTAGAGATAAGCAAATATTTTCAAATTGACTTGAACTCTTATCAAATAATACAAATATTCGCATTTGCCAAAATGTGGATTTTTTGTAATTTATTTCTGCGTGAATTCAGCAAGATGGCAGAAACTGGCCACTATTTTTGCTGAACTGTAGGTTAAAGATTAAAAAAAACTATTTATACTCCCTCACCTCTCTGACCCCTCAACCCCTAACCATCACGTGTATGATCCTAGTTGCACCTACTTATCACTGTTGACGAGTGCCAATTCTGTGGGCCTCTTCATGCTAGGCAAAGATGTCTGTTTCTGTTGAGGCCCAGGACAGTTGTGCGCAAGTGTGTACAATGTCATGGCGCAAATTGTGGCACCATAATAGTGAACTTATGCACATAGAACCATCTCGGGTGTCATCAGAGCGGGAGGTCCTAGTCTAATGTGAACAGGCCTGGGTACTGAGCGATTTATGGCAGTGGTAAGAAGATGTGCCAAGGACCAGATGGGGGTGTGAGGCCGGAGAGATGAGTGGTAAGGTGACCATAAGAATTTATGACTTTTTACATCTTACTTTTATTATGCTCTGAGGTTCAAAGGGATATCAAAGCAAAATAAGGTACATGCAATTAGTTTAGAAAAATTTTGCTGCAAATCAAATTTTAAAGTAAAATGAGTGCAGACAGCCAAATTTGAATTTTACCTAATCTGCTCATTTCTACTTCCCAGAATCATGAGTGGCTGATAGTTAGGATCGGCAGCATCATTGTGCTACTGGCTAAAAGTTTTGCACTCTCATATTCTGCAAGCAGGGGCAGATTTGCCTTGTTAAAGGGAACCTGTCAGGTGTAATATGCACCCAGGACCACGAGCAGTTCTGGGTGCATATTGCTAATCCCGGCCTAACTGTCCCAGCATCCAGCACCATAGATAAAGAGATCTTTAGGAGTATTTCTTTAGAAGTACTTTTAAAGATCCTTCATTATATGGAAATGAAGCCAGCGACTATTCTCATGGGCATTAGTTCCCTTAGCTAGTCAGTCAGTCAGCATGTAAGCATACCTCTGTGTTTGAGTCCACCCATTTAAGACTCTTCCGGCCTTTGACCTGCTCAATCAGCAGCATGGCATAAGTGAGCCTAAAGACTTCCTTGCCTCACGCTGGCCTGGTTTGAGTTTCCACTAGATTGCACACTTAGTACCGAGAGGTTCTGAAGACAACATATTGGGCCTGATTCATTAAGGCTGATGTGGTGATTACCAGTCTTAACACTAGAAGTCCCAGAAATTTCGAGCTCCCCCCTGAAGTCCCGAAAGAGGGTCAAATGAACTGAATAGAACTGAATAGAACTAACTAGAAACTAAATGGCTAAACTCAATGGAAAACAACAACCTCCTGTGGTGCGACAGTAATGGCCTTAATTACAGAACAAAAGACGGTGATTATAGGATGTTAGCTAAAATCCTTCAGGTCATTCTACCCGTCTTTGGGTTCCAAAGGTAGAAATGTTAAATGACCCCTCTCTGGGACTTCTAATGTTAATAGATAAAAACTGATTTTATTAAATGTCTATTAAGAACAATATATAACCTTTTCCACCATAATAGTGTGTTGGTCTATCCAGCTAGGGATTTAATGCTAGTGTGCTAGTATAAGTGCATCTCAATAAATTAGAATATCATCAAAAAGTTAATTTATTTCAGTAATTCAATACAAAAAGGGAAACACATTATATAGAGTCATTACACACAGAGTGATCTATTTCTAATGTTTATTTCTGTTAATGTTGATGATTATGGCTAAAGCCAATGAAAACCCAAAAGTCATTATCTTAGAAAATAATTATATAAGACCAACTTAAAAAATGATTTTAAACTCAGAAATGTTGGCCTACTGAAAAGTCTGTACAGTAAATGCCTCAATACTTGGTCGGGGATCCTTTTGCATGAATTTCTGCAGCTGACATGCCTGCAGCGCGGCCTGGGGGTTACTCATTACTATGCCGCGGTTCTAAGTTGTGTGGATGCCGTGGTGGCCAGGCCTGGTTCCGTGACCCCGGTGGTGTCGTTCAATAAAGATGGTAGTGGCGGTAATATTTATAGGGGAGATGTCGTGACGACACCTGTGGTATGCGACAATATAGGTTCCGCCGCTGCTGTTCAGCTTTCCCCTGGGGTCGATGGTGATGCCGCAGAGTTGGAATAGCTCTCCACAGGTAGAGCTGGGCCCTAGGGCTGTTGGGAGTAGTAGTCTGTGATGGTGGGGCGCAGGGCCGGAGGCACAGGGAATAATCAGATGACACAGGGATGCAGTCAAGATCTCTACTCACAGTTCAGAGTTCCAGATTAGCACGTCCAGAAAAATGCTGCCTTTGGAGTGCTGGGTCCTACTGTGATGGGCTCCAGCCGATCCCGGATAGTTCGGAGGCACAACCAGGTACAACCTTCTGTGTCCCTTTCCTGGTCATCTTCCTGTGCTTACCTCTCCCCTCTGTCCCGTCCCTGCACACAGAGCCCTGAGCCGGTGTCTGTGGGCCCTCTCGGGTGGATTGCAGCTCTATCCCTTTTCTCTGGATGTGTGTGGATTTGGCTTTGGCATTTGAAGTAACCTCTGCCTCCGGTTAGCTAGCTGAGTGTTGAAGTTCTCCACTAGTTGAGGGGCCGGTCTCCTACTGCGGCCAAATCCCTCTACTCCGGCATGTTGTATGTGGAACGAGGTCACGAGAGTATGATCACTCCCGTGGGCTCTAGGACCCTTTCTGTCATGTGCCTGAGCCAAGCTGCAGCAGCTCCAGACCACAGGTCTTCTCTCTTTCACTGCTCCTTCCGACTGCCCTACTTTCTACAGGCTGCTCCCACGAACTAGACCCCACCCCCCAGCGGCCGACATTACCCTGGTCTGAGGGTGTGTTGCTGAGTGAAAGTGTCTGTGTTTTGTGTATACCGGTTTGTGACCCCCCTCCTTACCCGGCAATGGGATACTACACCTCTGGCTGAGATGCAGTACCTCTGTGGCAACTGAAGCCTCAGGGGCGCCACACATCAATGCGTAGTGGCATGGAGGTGATCAGCCTGTGGCACTGCTGAGGTGTTATGGAAGCCCAGGTTTCTTTGATAGCAGCTTTCAGCTCATCTGCATTGTTGATTCTTGTGTCTCTCATCTTCCTCTTGACAATACTTCATAGATTCTCTATGGGGTTTAGGTCAGGTGAGTTTGCTGGCCAATCAAGCACAATGATACTGTGGTAATTAAACCAAGTATTGGTACTTTTGGCAGTGTGAACAGGTGCCAAGTCCTGCTAGAAAATGAAGTTTCCTTATAAAAAAAAACGCTTGTCAGCTGAGCATGAAGTGCTCTAAAATTTCCAGGTAGACAAAACCCAGTGGACCCACACAACCAGATGACATGGCTTCCTAAACCATCACTGATTGTGGAAACTTCCCACTAGACCTCAAGTAGCTTGGATTGTGGCCTCTCCACTCTTCCTCCAGATTCTGGGACCTTGATTTCCAAATGAAATGCAAAATTTACTTTCATCTGAAAACAACACCTTGGACCACTCAAACAGTTCAGTTCTTTTTCACTTGGCCCAGGTAAGATGCTTCAAGTATTGTCTATTGGTCATGAGTGGCTTGACACAAGGAATGTGACAGTTGTAGCTAATTTCCTGGATATGTCTGTGTGTAGTGGCTCTTGAAGCAATGGCACCAGCAGCAGTCCACACTTTGTGAATCTCCTCCAAATTTTTGAATGGCCTTTTGTTAACAATCCTATCAAGGCTGTGGTTATCTCTGTTGCCTGTGCACCTTTTTCTACCACACTTTTTCCTATCACTGAACTTTCCATTAATATGCTTTAAAAAAGCTTTGGTACAGGAGTCTGTGAAAAGCCAGCTTCTTTAGCAATGACCTTTTGTGGCTTAGGCTAGTTTCACACTTGCGTTGAATGGCATCCGTTGCATTGCGTTGTGTGACGGATGCAACTGATGCGTTACATATAGTGGCACAATGGATGCAACGGATCGTACGAAACAACGGAATGTGCTTTTTTTTTTTCTTTACAGTTTTACCGGTGGCAGACTATTGTGAACGATCAGCTGATCACCCGGCTACCAGGTGATCAGCTGATCGTTCACAGGAGCCGGCCGCCGGGTGATCAGCTGATCTCTCACAGCAGCCGGCCGCCGGGTGATCAGCTGATTGTTCACAGTAGCCGGCCGCCGGGTGATCAGCTGATCGCTCACAGCAGCTGGCCGCCGGGTGATCAGCTGATCGCTAACAGCAGCCGGCCGCCGGGTGATCACCTGATCGTTCGGCCACCAAGAATGTGTACGGGGGCAGAGTGCGGGGTGAGTGGAGCCGAGCGGGGCCATGGCGCTGAGGACGTCAATGCCAGGGACTGCATGGCTGGGGACAGGTGAGTGTGTGTGTGTGCATCTGTGTGTACGTGTGTCTGTGTGTGTACATGCGGAGTGGAGTGTGGGAGGGGGCGGAGCCGAGCAGGGAAGTGTCAGGCTCCCTGCACACGTAGCCAGGGTAAATATCGGGTAACTAAGCAAAGCACTTTGCTTGGTTACCCGATATTTACCTTTGTTACCAGCGTACACCGCTTAGCGCTGGCTCCTTGCACACGTACCCAGGGTAAATATCGGGTAACTAAGCAAAGCGCTTTGCTTAGTAACCTGATGTGTACCCTGGTTACGTGTGCAGGGAGCCAGAGAGAGCATGCACTGCGAAATCCTAAGGATTCCGCTGCTCAAAAAATGTTACATATTGCGTTCCTTCCGCCCGGTGGAAGCAATGCAGCGTCGGCCAGCGGAAGCAATGCAGGTCCATCAGTTGCAATCCGTCGTCTATGGGAAGCAGCGGAATCCGTTAACGGATTCCGCTGTTTTCCAAAATGGCGGATTGCGACTGAAGGA